>NC_133655.1:35131760-35431760 GCF_009905375.1 Apium graveolens
GAATGCATCCAACCCCTCCAACAACTACAACAAGTCTAATCCACAAACTACAGATAAATGCCGGAAAAACAATTGTATCCCAGAGCCAATACCACAGCCCCACATATACAGATCCCGCCACTGCACCAGCAGTCACTTGGCTCATAGTGTGAAATCCTTGTGAAACCCGTAACCGTGCCTTCAAAAATGTAGATATATATATATATATTTGTTTAAGAGTGAAGATCAGATTAACAAGATCATGTCTTTGATGAGTAACAGAATTATGCATGCACATACTAAGTATGCTGAAACTTATTTAAGTAACAATGGGGTATTAAGAGAGTTGAGAGGATACGTACAAAGTATGAACCTAATAACAATACAAGTCCACCAACAACAGTTGTATAAATGTTCATTCCAAGCCAGTCCATCACTGCAATAGCAACCAATATAAAATAGAAAGTTAGGGACAAAGTGAAGTGCATCTGTTCCATAATACATATGTTCTGGAATGAAGAGTATATCTGTGCTGAAATTGTGATTTTCTATGTATACCTAAATCTAAATTAAAAGATGGAGAGAGATAAATTTACTTGACAGAATAACGACAAAGGAGAGGTAGAATAACGACTGTGCATGTGAGGATGGCATTCCAGGGTCCGATTTGGAGGCAGTTGAAGGTCGCTCCTGCTTAAAAATTCTCTTCAGAGCAATTGAAAGTCCAACATTCAGAATGGAACCCATACTTATCCAAATTGCTTTCACATCATGCCTCACAAGGAGGACCACAGAAAAGAGTGCCACCATGAGCCACTTGCTCTACACTTCAAATAATTATACTCAAAAGTTATCATACAAGAGTTATTTCAAGTTAAAATTAGGTTATCTTAATCATATCATGTCATTTTAAATCAATCTTTGTATTAAGAAGACCACTCCTCTATATTAAGCACACATATACACATTTCAATGTAGAATATTATTATGACAGGTTAAAAATTAGAAGAAAAGACACTAACCAGATCATTGAGAAAAGCTTCGAGTTGATTCATTTCAGACGGAACCAACTTAGCACCAAAACCCTCCTTCTCATGACCTCCAAAACCTTCTTCCAGACTACTACTGTCTTTAGAGACGTAACTTGTAGTGTAGTTGCTTATTCTACTCGTCTCATACTTGACTTCGTTTTGTAATGACAAGTCATATTTTTTAGGTATATTTATTTTACCAAATCTTGAAACGACTGTGTGTACTTTTGTGCTAGAGGAAAACCTGGCAGAAGCAATAGCAGGTCTGTTTAAAATGGCTGTTGAAGCAACCATGTTTCTGATTGGTTTTAACAATATCACTAGTAATATAGACACTGCTATAATATTCTACAACTTATTCCAGAGAATTTAAAAATGTAGATTCAAGGTGTAACATGTTGAAGTTTGTAGCCAATCTCCGGTGACTCCAATGGTCACATATATTAGACATGTTTTGGGCTTTTGGGTGTACTTTTTTGAATTTCTTTCCTAATAATTGTGCCAATTACTGTTTTTTTCTCATTCTTCAGCCTGAAATTAAATGAATTAGTTGTGTTTTCCTGTTTGGCATGTTTCACGGTTGAGACTAAAGAATGTGATAGCTGACACATTGCATATAGTTCACACTTCACACTGGGGATGGGATTCACTTGAAACTTAAACATTATTTTAGTTCCTTGTGAATGGCACAACCAAAAATTTATAGATGTAAGGGCTAACATAAATTACAAAATTTCTATTCGAAGTACCCTTCATAGTACTTTTTCTTTATCATTCTTAGCGGTAGAAAAGGGAAAAAAAAATTCATAGTGCTCAGAGAAGTCGTTTGATTTGAGGGATGAAATAAATTTCAAACTACTGATGAATATTAATGATACAAGATTAGAATTTGATTTCTGATATCACGAATTTAGTTCATCACTCATTATACACTTGTATACTTAAAATTTCAAATATCTTTAATTGCTAAACAAAACAAATGGTTCATAATTAGATGATGTATTGTTTGTACATATGTTGATTTATATCCCAGCTAGAACAAGCTAATGATTTAGAAGGAGTATCTATTTTGATCAAACGAGAGAGTTGCTTAAATAAGAACACATCTTAAAATAAAATATGAGATCTAATCTAAATCCTCCATTTTATAATATATATTTTATTTTTCTTTTAATCCCAACCATACATCTCTTTCTCTCACTTATTCACCCAATTTCTTTAATTCATTTCTCACATCAACACCCCCACTGTCCCTTTCATCCGCCATTACCACCGCTGCTCCACCACCTCCTGCCGGACTCTCTCTGTCTACATCTCACCCCTTCTCCCCATCACTATTCTTTATCACCCACATACCTCTGTCTCTTTCTTTGTGTAATCCCACCAATCCCACTGCCGAGTTCCCGCTAACCCCACCACCGGTCGTCGATTTTTCGACTACTGTTCATCAATTTATAACGATTTTCGGCAATTAGCATATATCCAGCTTCGACGAATTCAATTCTTTTTTATCGATTGATGGATCTACTTTAGCTTTGACTATTTCATTTCCGGTTTGTTCCGCCAATAATGTTTAATAAAATTTGGTGTGTTTTCTCAATTTTTATTGATTAATTTTCATTTTCTGGTGATTTTGGGTTGTATTTGGTGATTCGTTATATATTGACGATCTGCAGATGGTAGTGTTGGTGGTGATGTGGTAATGATTGTGTGGTGGTGTTGTATGGGGTAGTAGTGATGTTGCTTCGTTGATGTTTACGACGATAGTGGTGGTACACGCATGTAATCAGGTGATTTTTGTTATAAATTTGGTGATCAGAGTTATGAATGGAACCAGTGGCTAGATCTGGTGGCCGAAAACTATGGTAGGATGTGGTGTATTTTACTGTTCGTTGGTGATTTTTAGTGCGCAGATGGTGATATTTAATTTTCCGGTGGTGATTTTTGATTTGACGGTGGTGATTTTATGTTTAACAATGGTGATTTTCTAGTGGTCGCCGGAGTTGGTGATGGCCGGAAATGGTGGACGCCGGGAGTGATGGTAGTTAATGGGGGGTTGAAGTAGATAAAAGATAATAAAATATTAAAATTAAATATTAAATATTAAATGAATGGTGAAGATCAATATGATGTATTTAAATGAGTGAATAGGATTAGATCTCATATCTCACAATAATGGGGTTCTCATTGGAGTAAGACCCTTGATCAAATTATACTGTTTGAGTTCTCGGTGTTTAATTAGAGCCTTGACATATAACCTGAACATTAAGTTAATCCCAAAACTAAGGTTCTTAACAGTGTCTGTGACATTTGTTTTGAAGTTAGGAATTTTAAATAAAATTTGATGTGTTATTAGATCATGTTTGGGTCTTTTTCTGAAATCTTAAAATTTTACAACGACTGATTACTTAACATGGTATTAGAGCCTGGTTTAGGTAGGGACTCAGGTTAGGATATATATATATATATATATATATATATATGTTATTCCCAGTGAACTTTCAATGAGATTTACAGAAGGGGGGTTGAATGTAAATCTTAAAACTTTTTCAAGTTTTGAGCAGTTTCTAGGCTTATGTGTTTTGATGAACAAGTGTGTGAATTGCTTCCAGCTAATGCAGACAGATATATATTCAAACACAAATGTAAAGAACACAACAGACTTAAAAACTTTTCTGGTGGATTTGTTGGTTCACCAGAGATGTGTTATTTCAGAAAATCTGTGATTCAAAGAATTAAATCACAGTTGCGTCCTAGTACAAACTAGATGATTTTCTCTCTGGATATTTCTAAACAGCTCTGGAAAATTCACCATCTAATTACTAGCTGCTACTTGGTTTATATATCACCAAGTTTACAAGTGAAGACAAAACTGTAAAATACAATTAAAAGATTCTTCACATGTTTCTTCTTCATTTCTCTATCCAATACAATTTAGGTTTAGCTATGAATATTTGAATACTTCCTTGTTTGCACCAGAATAGAAATGCTGCATTTTCTTGATTCCTCCTAGAGGCTGCCACATTCCAGTTTGTCTCTGTCAACCCATGTGCCTCTGTCAGCTTATGAATTGTCACTATCAACTGCTATTTGAACTAAGCATCCGTTGAAGGTTTCATCCGTTGATGTTTTATCCGTTGAAGCTTTATCCGTTGATGCATTAGCAGTTGAAGCTTTATCCGTTGAAGCACTCATCCGTTGATGGATGTTATCCGTTGAAACTTTAGAGACATTCGTTGAAGCTTTGTTTCTCATCCGTTGAAGGCCTTTAATATCAGTTGATACTACTTCACTTATACAAAATTACAAGGCATGAAATATTTACAATTAGCCCTCCTATTTGCATATCCACTAGTAGCCAATATGACTGATAATTTCCCACAACATCTAAGAATTACAACTTAAGTACAGAGAATGAAATGTGCTACAATACTAAACTTATTTCTAAGTAAAGCTACTCTTTCAACGGATAGCCAAAATGGTCTTATCCGTTGAGGCTACAAACACTAGATTTCTACTTAAGTGTTTTGTTTAACTTATCATCAAACTAATACACATATTCCTAACAATCTTCCCCTATTTATGTCTACTAGAACTGTAGGCATAAATTTGGGTTTAACTTGATGATAACAAAACACTTAATAAACATATGAACTGAAATAAAGTACAAATTCAAAAGTGCTGCAAAGGTGTGTATACTGAGATAGAATTGAAGAATTATATTGTTTCCAAGGGTGCTCCTTTAGCCTGAGCAGATTAATTTCTTTTCCTTTGATCCCTTGTTTTCTTCCCTAGCCTCCTGTCATTCTCCTCTATTTGGAGTTGAAGTTGTCTGTAGAACTCAGCTTCATCTTCTTCATTGATGTCCAACTTAGATTGCATATCCTTGAGAGTTTCATTACTGGCAATCTTGAGCTGATCTTCAAAGCTGAAAAATCTTCTGACCCGTTTATTGTCTCTGAACTCCATCAACCAATGAGGTGATTTATGAACTGTAATTCCTCTCTCTGGTATGAGTAATGTTCTAGGCAAGGCATTGGGCTCCCACCAAGTTTTCCTTATGCTGACAATCTTGTTGAGAATCTCAGTTTTGGCAGTCCTGGTAAAACCATAATCCCTTTTTATGACTGAGTAGACTCTAACAAAGGTAGAATAGCCTTCATTCAGAATTCTGTGAAGAGGCCAAGTCCTTTCCCCACTTCCTTTATATTTGAACACTAGTTTTTCTGGAAGCTGTCTGTAGGCATCTATTTCCCTTACTTCCTCCAGCTCATCCAGATAGAGTTCAATGTCTGAAAATTCCTTTATGTCACAAATGTGAATATAATCATCCTTTGAGGCTTGTAGCTTAGGCTTAGGCTTCCGAGTGAATTTGATTGAGGTTAGAGGAGGTATTGATTTGATTTTCCTTTTCTGTTTCTTTGATGGTGGAGAAGTAGTTAAGAAGGTGGGCAATTTGATGGTGTCTCAATCAATTGGTTCCTCCTTAGAAGTGATTGTTTCACCATGGATGTTTATGAAGGGGTCAGGCACAATGGGTTCAGGAATAGAAGGTGGTGGTTTGGATTTTGATTGGGTTTCTTCAGTTTCATCTACCATCTTCCTTTTTGCATTGGCCTTCTTTCTGTTCCCTTTCTGCCATTCCTTTCTTTCCTTACTTCTTTCTTCCACATCATCACTAATCATGTCCCCCATCCATACCTACATCTTCACTCTTGTCTTCAATTTCTTTCTTTTCTTCAGCTTGACTTGACTTTAGCTGTTTTTCAAGCTTTGCTTGTGCTCTTTTGTCAGCCTTTAGCTTTTTAACTTCTTCCTTTAACCTTCTGGCTTCTTCCCTCTTGGCTATTGAGAATTTGGGATGTCCTTGTATCACACAGATACTCTTTCCCTTTCTAAATATAATAGCCATGTTCATCCTTTCAACAACATCCTTGGTCTCCTTGTGCTTCATGATATTACCACCCAAAACCTTGTCTTCATCAGGCTTTGGAAGAGGAAAGTCCACTTCTTTCAACTGAGCAAGGCTTAAAGGGTTCTTTGTAGATTCCTTATTGGATCTGTTGTTGGGCTTGAGAACCATAGGTTTCAGATACTTGGAAGAAGTCTCTCCAACCTTATTCCTCCTTACTGGCTTGAGCTCCATAATGATTGGCTCCACCTTTGTGCTATGCTTCACAGATTGTGATTTAGAAGTTGTAGAACCAAAGATTTGTTGCATCCTTTCATCAATTTTCTTCCTTTACTCTTTGACTTTCATCTCAGCTGCTGCTATCTGGATTAGATCAATTCCATCAAGCTTTCCTTTGATTTGAAGAGTTGGAGAAGTGGTGATGGCAGGAACTAGCACTTTAGATATTTGAACTGTTGTTGATGGCTCTCCTTCCCCTTCCCTTTTATTCTCCCCCTTTTTGTTATCATCAAGGATAGGGGTCAAGCCTTGTGCTTTTGCCAGCTGCAATAGTAGATTTGTCTGAGATTGTTGATTTTGAAGAATGGTGACCATAGAGTCTTCAATGAATTGAACTCTTGTTTCCAACTTGGCCAGCCTCTTGTCAGCATCAGATTCTCTCCTCAATCTCAGCAACAAATCTTGTATTGTACCATAAGGCATAACTGAATCCAACTTCTCGGAATTGTAGGATTTCAGATTAGCAATATTCTGTTTGAGTTCATCCATACTTAAATTCTGTCTGATATGCTGCAACTGCAAGAGATGCAGAGAGTCTAGATGAGCTTGAAGAATAGCCTTTGTACTGGCATCTGTAGTCTTCTGAAGGGCCTTTTGAATAGCCATTACTTGCTTGACCAAAGCTACACCAAACTGTCCTGGTGTAGATTTCTTTGTTCATGCCCATTCAGGTAAATCTGGAACAGAACTTGGGCCTGCATCTCCCCCTAAGTTCATGCTCCCATCCAAAGAATTAGAGTCATCATCATTAGAATTTACTTCAAATTCTTCAGATGGCTCACCAACTTGAGAAGGCATCCTATTAACAGCAGCTTTATCTCTTTGAAGAGATTCTGAAGTGTGCACTATGTTCAAAGTCTGCTCTGCCTCCACATTGCCCTGAGCAACCAACATTTGATAGGCTGAAACAGGATGAGTAAAAGTGTCAGCATCCAAGGAAATGTTATCAATTTCAGCTTTGTAATGTTGCTGAAATTGTCTTCCCTTTTCAGCATCATTCACAATCATTGACTCACTAGCAATGGCTGGATCCACCTTTATAGCTTCTGTACCTGCTTTTCTCTCATTTTCTCTATATTCTTGCATCAGGGGCTCCCCCTGGCTCACACACACCCTCACATCCTCACCCTCACCTACTAAGGTGGTACTCCCCTCACTTACTTTTGCCATGCTGGAAGAAATAGCATGCATATTTTGACTCTCAACCTCTCCTTTTGCCTGGGAGCAACCCAGCCTCTCACTCAAATTATCACTCCCTTCCCTCAATCCTAGAAGTGATTGTACAGTAACCATGTCTTCTACACTTGGAATTGATGCAGTTTTATGTGTAGAAACTATCAACGGATAGGGAGTATCCGTTGAAGTGGAAACTGATGATATCAACGGATAACTGCTGTTAAGCTTATTCGTCGAAGAACAACCACTTGTCAACAGATGAGAGATATCCGTTGAAGAAGGAAAAGATGTAGATATTGAAAGTGACATTATTGTTGAATCTGTGTGAATTGATTTTAAGTGAGGTGACACAGATTCTTCAACTAAGTCTGAAAGAATTGGCTGATGATCCAACAAATCATCTAACAGATGATGATCACCGGGATTTGAGTGGGGCTCCTCCCTGAGTTTTAAAGAGGGAGAATCAGGAATTGATGTGAATATCATATCCACATCCAGAGATGGTGATGGAAAATTTGGTGATTGTTGTGTGTCTATTATGAGAGAATGGGGCTGTGACTCCATATTTGCTGGAGCCACATCAAAGTGAATTTGAGAAGGCAAAGATACAGGTGGATGTATCTGTGCAGTGTGTGCCCCCTGTGTGGAAACTAGGGTTTTAGCCTTCTTTCTTCTTGAAAAAACTTTGACAGGTGAATGTGTGGCTTCAGTGTCCCTCCCTCTTTTGTTTTGTGTCCCTGGTAGGGGATTATTTTCAATAGCTGCATCCTTTTTGGAGGATGCAACTAGGGATGTGTTTGACTCCTTTTGAACCACCACAGTCTTTTGAGAAACTGTGGCTTGGCTGGCTAGGGTACCACTCACCTCTCCCACCTTATCCTGGGGGGTTTCTTGATGTTCACCCCTCCCCTCACCACTCACACCCTGTTCACTCCCTTCAGGGTTTATGGTAGTTGTTACAACTGTTGTCTTTTGAGAGACAACAGAGGTGGTTTTATTTGACTTGTGTTTTGGAATTTTAGTTTTGGTGGCTTTGGTAGGAATCTGTTAGGACAAAGACACAGATTGCATTGCCACACTAGAAGGCAAAGAAACAATGGGGGTGGAAGATGTAGGAGTTGCAGAAGTATTTACCTCACTTACCTGAGATACATTCATTATTGGTAAATATACCAATGACACCTAGCTGTTGAGGTTAATTCTCAAAAGTTCTGCAAGGACCCTTTTCTCTTGTGCCCAACATTTGAGTTTATTGCTCTCATTAGTTATGACCAAACCTTCAGCAACATGGTTAGCCAATAACATAAAGAATCTAGCATAGTAGATGTTATGAGGTCTATTGGCTTTGTTACCTAACCTGGAACCTAATTCTAACATGACATAATTGCTAAAATTATAGTACCTATCAGAAACTAGCATGTAGAGCATATTAACAAGAGATGAAGTTATGGCATCAAAATTGCTAATCTTCCCAGAGAAAACCTTGATAAAGGCATCTCCAAGAAAACTCCATTCTTTCCTAAGGCCCTTTCTTCTAATGCTCCCTAAACTGGAAGAATCAAAAGAATAGCCTATGGAATCTAACATAGCAGATACATCATTATCAGTGTATGGTGTCATGGCATTATTCTCAGGTAACTTAGAGCATGACTGTATATCATCACAGTTAATATAGTAATCCTTACCTTTGAGAGAGAAAGCAATGGTTATATCTGTGGAGTTGAACTCTGCAGTTGTCCAAATCTCCTCAATTACCTCACAAGAGATAGTTGGGGCTTCCAGCATTACATAGCTTAGTTTGCAGTTCTTGATGAAGTCCATCATCTTGTGATAATCTGAATGGGCTTCATTCTTTTCCACCAAGGCTACGAAATTGTTCTTTTCATAAACAAAGCCAGACTGAGACATAATCTTGACTCTGGTGCCATTGTTGTGAGTAGAGGTTGCAGAGAAAAGATTGAGAGTTTTGGGAGAGAAAGAGAGTAAAAATTGCTAGAAAGCGTAAAGTGAAAATAAGAATTCAATGGGGTTTTATACTTTCTCTAATTAAAACATAAATTAAATGATTAAATGATACTTTTTAATAAATTACAACCGTTTGAGAATAAAGAAAACTGTAGAAATTCTGAAACTGCCTTTAATGCAAATACATACAACAGTGTATATATGTATCAACGGTTAAGTAAACAAATCAACGGCTGTGACTCACTTAAAGTAACTGATGTGACACTTCGACGGATGAGGTAAATAGTTATCCGTTGAAGATTAACACAGTTTTTATCCGTTGAAGGATAAAATTACCAGAAATGTATTTGTCTTTCAACGGATAATAAACATCCGTTGATAGAACAATTTTGGCTTTCAACGGATAGGGAATATCCATTGATAGAATAATCTTTACTTAAAGCCAACTTTGTTCTCGACATAAATTCATTTCAGGCTTCAAAGCAGATTATAATGAGGACATGAATTTATGAATAATTAAGCATACCTAGCTCACTTACTAATCTTGTGAATGTTGATTCATCAAGTGGCTTGGTAAATATGTCTGCAATCTGCTTTTCACTTGGAACAAAATGAAGTTCCACTGTACCTTTCATCACATGTTCCCTTATGAAGTGGTACTTGATGTCAATGTGCTTGGTTCTTGAGTGCTGCACTGGATTTTCAGTAATGGCAATGGCACTTGTGTTGTCACAGAATATAGGAATTTTGTCAACAGTTAGTCCATAGTCAAATAGTTGATTTCTCATCCACAGTATCTGTGCACAACAACTACCAGCAGCAATGTACTCAGCTTCAGCTGTTGATGTTGAAACAGAATTTTTCTTCTTGCTGAAACATGACACAAGCTTATTCCCTAGAAATTGATAGGTGTCAGTTGTGCCTATTTTGCAACTTGCATAATCTGTATCTGAGTAGCCAATTAGATCAAAATCAGACTCTCTAGGGTACCAAATTCCTAGATTTGGAGTCCCTTTGAGATATCTGAAAATTCTTTTAATAGCCACTAAGTGTGATTCTTTAGGGTCAGCTTATAATCTAGCACAGAGACATGTAGAAAACATTATATTAGGTCTACTAGCAGTTAAATATAAAAGTGAACCAACCATGCCTCTATAACTTGAGATGTCTACAGACTTTTCAGCCTTGTTTAATTCAAGCTTGGTGGCAGTGGCCATGAGAGTTTTTGCAGATGAACAATCCATTAAGTCAAACTTCTTTAAAAGATCATAAATATATTTAGTTTTACTAATGAAAATTCCACAACTAACTTGTTTAACTTGTTAACCAAGAAAATAAGTTAGCTCTCCCATCATGCTCATTTCATATTTACTTTGCATTAACTTATCAAACTTTTTACAAAGCTTATCATCTGTAGAACCAAATATAATATCATCTACATAAATTTGAACAAGTATTGTAGAGCCATTAACATTTCTAAAGAAAAGAGTTTTGTCAACAGTACCTCTTGTGAAGTGATTATCTAGAAGAAATTTTGACAAAGTCTCATACCAGGCTCTAGGTGCTTGCTTTAGTCCATAGAGTGCTTTCAACAGATAATACACATAGTCTGGAAAATTTGGATCTTCAAATCCTGGAGGTTGGCTTACATAAACTTCTTCCTCCAATTCCCCATTCAGAAATGCACTCTTGACATCCATTTGATAGACCTTGAAATTGGCATGGGCTGCATAGGCTAGAAAGATTCTGATGGCTTCAAGTCTGGCAACTGGAGTAAATGTCTCATCAAAATCTATTCCCTCTTATTGAGAATAGCCTTTAGCAACCAATCTGGCTTTATTCCTTATGACAATGCCATTTTCATCCATCTTGTTTCTGAATACCCATTTTGTGTCAATAGAACTCTTGTTCTTTGGCTTGGGTACCAGCTTCCATACTTTGTTCCTTTCAAATTGGTTTAGCTCCTCTTGCATTGCTAAAATCCAATCTGGATCCAATAGAGCTTCTTCCACTCTCTTAGGTTCCTCCTGTGATAGAAAGCTACTATACAGACATTCATCTTGAGTAGCCCTTCTAGTTTGCACTTTAGATGTAACATCACCAATGATTAGTTCAAAAGGGTGATTCTTGGTCCATTTCCTTTGAGGTGGTAGATTAGCTCTAGATGAGGTTGCCTCAGTATTGTCATGATGTGAGATAAAATGTTGATTGGTTGAAACTCCCCTTGAGTTGCTGATCCTTTGAAAGGAATTGGGAGTTCTATCAACTGATGAAGTGAAATGATTATTCGTTGACAGACTGTGATCAACGGATGCTTCATTATGAACTTCAACGGATGTTGCATTTTGTCTTTCAACGGATGCTGCATTGCTTCTATCAACGGAAGCTAAATTATGACTTTTAACGGATGCAACATTTTGTGCATTATTCAAAGGCAGATTTTGAATTCTTTTCGAGGTGCCTTCTCCATCATTCTCATCTTCACTATCATCACAATATATCTCAATGTTGTCAAATTTGAGTCCTTCATGATGTCCCTCATCTGTTAGTCTATCAATCTTTTTATCATCAAACATAACATGCACAGATTCCATGACAATGTTGTTTCTTAGATTGTAGACTCTATATGATTTACTAGCAGAATAACCAACAAATATTCCTTCATCAGCCTTTGCATCAAACTTCCCTTTGTGATCAGGTTGATTCCTTAGTATGTAACATTTGCAACCAAAGACATGCAGAAAGTTTAAAGTTGGTTTTCTTCTCTTGAACAATTGATAGGGAGTCATGCCTTTTGCCTGATTAATTAGAGAAATATTCCGAGTGTAACATGCACAGTTAACAGCCTCAGCCCAAAAGTATGTTGGGAGTTTTGACTCTTCAAGCATTATTCTTGTAGCTTCAATTAGTGATCTGTTCTTCATTTCCACCACACCATTTTGTTTTGGAGTCCTTGGAGTTGAGAACTCATGCATGATCCCATTTTCTTCACAGAACAACTTCATGGTTGTATTCTTGAACTCAGTTCCATTGTCACTCCTGATATTCCTTACTTTGAAATCTGGATGATTGTTGACTTGCTTGATATGATTGATAATGATTTCACTAGCTTCATCCTTTGATCCAAGGAAATAAACCAATGAAAACTTTGAGAAATCATCTACAATCACTAGGCAATATCTTTTCCTTGAAATTGACAATACATTGACTGGTCCAAAAATATCCATGTGTAGCAGTTGTAATGGTTCATCAATTGCAGATTCAAGCTTCTTACTGAATGATACTTTCCTTTGCTTTCCTTTCTGACAAGCATCACACAGTCCATCCCTTGTGAATTCCACTAGAGGAATTCCTCTAACCAAGTCCTTTTTGACTAGATCATTCATTGTCTTGAAATTCAAATGGGATAGCTTCTTGTGTCATAACCAACTTTCATCTGGACTTGCTTTGCTGAGAAGACAAGTAATTGATTATGAATCTGTAGAGTTGAAGTCAGCTAAGTACACATTCCCTTTTCTAACTCCAGTTAGAACCACTTTGTTGTCCTTCTTACTTGTGACAACACAGGCTTCAGAATTGAAGGAAACAGTATTCCCTCTGTCACATAGTTGACTGATGCTCAATAGATTGTGTTTGAGACCATCAACTAATGCAACTTCATCAATGATGACATTTTCTTTTGAAATCAAGCCATATCCCATAGTGAACCCTTTGCTGTCATCTCCAAAGGTTATGCTAGGGCCAGCTCTCTCCTTGAATTCTGTGAGCAGGGTGAAATCTCCTGTCATGTGTCTTGAACAACCACTGTCCAAGTACCATAGATTCCTTCTTTTTCCCTGCACACAACAAAATCAATCAAGTTGATTTTGGTACCCAAGTTTCCTTGCGTCCAGCCTTGTTAGTCTTTTTCCTAGACTTCAATCCTTCTGCATCTTTTGACTTAGGTAACTTTGGGTCAACCTTGGTCTCAGATGTAGTTGGTTGAAGTGTAGGGTTAGTCACAGAATCATTTAGCACATTTGGTTGAATTTGATAAGGCATGGATTGTGCAAACATATTATTCCACATAGGCATGTTGTATGGCATCTGAGGCATACTGAATGCAGTAAAATAAGGATTATTAACATATGGCATGTTTGCAAAATGTGCATGAGGATTCTGATGAGACATAACAGGCTGAACATGCAGATGTGACATAGACATGTTAGGCATGGAGGGAGTTAAAGGCATGGGAGCATTCTTAACAGATTTGCAGTTATCAGATAGATGATTAACACTTTTACAATGCACACAGCTTTTTCTAGGAGCATACTTATCAGGTGTGTAATTGTTGTGTTTGTTAATCCCTACCTTCCCATTTCTATTAGATTTTCTTTTAGATTCCTTTTTATCCTCAACCAATTTAAGCCTATTTTTCAGCTGATCCAAAGTCATGTGTCCTATATTCACCTTACTGGCATCTTTGGATGTGCTAGCTCCTTCTTTGACAAAGTTCTTGAAAGTTGAACCAACCTTGTAATAACCCCAAAATTTTTCAACTTTTTGTAACCCTTGTGAATAGTGTTTTAGCTGAATGAGAAAACTTTTCACGCCACACTATATAGGGGTTCTGTTATGGATATTCTGGGATTTTATTAGTACTCTATGAAGTATATAAGTGTATGTAAATATCGTCAGAATCCAATTCCGAACACTTTGGTTTTTCCCGGAAATCCACAAGATACGGAGAGAATTGAGTATAAGGTAACAGGATAAAAAGGATTTAAACTAAAGGATTATAATAGAGGATCATAAAAAGGAATATAATGTATTGAGAAAGGTTAAGGGAACCTAAGTAATAAGATCCCGGGTATGATCCTTCAAACGATAAACGAGAACGAAAGTTAAGCGAACCGTACAACAGATCAGCGGTCATTAGGCAAACGATTAGGAAGCTAATCAAAGGGATTAATGGGAGTGATGTCATCCAACCAATAGAAAGAAGACAAGGAAGGAAGGATGACATCATGAGGATGAGGTAAGCATGACATGGGAAGAAGGGAGGTGTGGTTGATTAAGGACCACACAAATTCAAGGGCAAGGTAGTAATTTGCTAAATTAAAAACAAAACCAAGCCAACCAAGCTAGCAAATCATTTCATCAAAAATCAAAAAATCAGCCAAGGCATTTGTTCATCACCTAGCTCTCGGCTTTTCACTTTTTTTCAAAGCTAAAATTCTCAAAATCAAGATCCAAGCATCCTTAATTGGTAAGAAAATTCCCTAACCATCTTTATGCTTAGTTATGGCTATATCATGAGTTTAAGCCATTAATTCTTTCTCTAGCTTCTCCATTTAATCAATGAAGAAGACAATGAATAGTGTTTTCAAGTTTTTAACTTGAACTTTTTCTTGTTTTTCTTGAAGATCCAAGCTTTCCTAAGACTTCTCCAAGCTTCTTAAGGCTTCCTAGCTCAACCCACCACTTCAAGGAAGGTATACCATTTTCAAACCCTAGGTTCATATATATTATAAGGTGATTTTGATGAGTAGGATGTTATTGTAGTTGTTGTTATGATTAGAGTTTGAGATTTGGAATGGTAGTGAAATGAAATGGTAATTTTGTGGTTTTGATTTAAAGAAACTTAAGAATGATTAAAGTAAAGTTTAAGCATAAGTATGAATGGTTAAATTGAATTGGTTGGGGTTGTTATGATGTGATAAGGATGGAGGATGGTTGTATGTTGGATTTGAGGTTGATTTGGGTTGTTTGTGAATGGGTTAAAATTTGGAAATCACGTAAACATAGCCGTCGTAACGTCCGATTTTCTTTGGACTGTTTTTGTGCATAGCATTAGGACCCTAGAACCCCCTGCTAAATTATGACCACTGCCATGTTTAGATAGCTCATGTTACGAGCTTCGTTTTGATATGTAGTTCGTTCGATTCCGATTTACGGTTTAAGAGAAATGACCGTTTCAAGTAACGGCGTTTCGCGAACGAAACTTTTTCCCTCGCCTTACTTTGAAACATAGGTTAAAGACCAAAAAGGGTTAATTAATGTGTGACACATTTATGGTAAGTGTGTTAGGCAGTTGGTAAGTCATTCGTGAAGGAATCGCTTTAAAACTCGTAAAGATTAAATTATTAAAAATGATGGAGCCGAGGGTACCCGAGTGACTTAAGCGAATCGGTGAGCGCAAAACAAGCGTTAGAGTCTAAGTTAGTTAAAGTATAGATTTACAAGTGATTTTGGTTTAATTCCAACTTACTTGTTGTTTATAGGTTACCAGACTCGTCCCGAGCCTTTCTCACCCCCAAGTCGCTCAGGCAAGTATTCTATCCGATACACTGTTGTTGTGATGTAAATGTATGTTTATGCATTATCTTGTGATATTGCATGATTGTTATTTAGCAAATGTTGCGATATATTGTAGCATGTGATATGGTATATATGCATGCCTGTTTTATATTCTTGAGATATATATCTGTTGGTTTATCTGATAATACCTATGCTAAAGGATAGTTGTATCTTGCATATACCCTTAGTATAGGGACTCAAAGGTGAAAATATTTTCTAAAACCGGGAGTCGAGGATCCCGAGTAGATTTTGTATATATGGATATGGATATATATATATATATATATATTTATATATATATATGGTCATAGTTTTCAAAACTATTAATCGAATAAGGTTTATTCGATAACTTTAACTTTATTTTATTATTGAATATTATTTTGAATATTATTCGAAGGCGTATGACTCCTTTTATTTATTTATTTGAATATTATTTGAATATTCATTCGAGGGCTTATGACTCTTTTATATTATTTATTGAATATTATTTGAATATTCATTCGAAGGCTTATGACTCAGTTTATATTATTTAATGAATATTATTTGAATATTCATTTGAGGATCTATGACTCTGATTATTTGCTGAAATATATTCTTTATTTTATTAAAGAATAAGGTGTTAATAATCAAACTTATTTTCGATTATTCAAATAAAGATAATACTTTCATATAAGTATATCTTTGGTTATTTAATACTCGTTTCAAGTATAAGTTTTAATACTTCTACTTCAATTATTTTATAAAGATTATTTTTTTATGGGAATATTATTTAAATAATAATATTCAGACATTTTCTAAATATTCTGGGGACTGATTTACTTCATTAAATCAGTTTTACTCCAAACACTCTTTAAAGTGTTTTCGAGTCTTTAAAATGATTTTCAAAAGTTAGAGCGGATCCCAAAACTATTTTTATATTTAAGATCTTCCTTTTAAAAAGGGGATTTAAATACTCGCTCAAAACCTGGGGGATCCGGCTCGGTGGTGTGTTTTATATTCGCAACAAGGTTGCTGTCTTGGTAAAAGAGTTTTTGATTACTTACCCAATATTCGGGAAGTAAAATTCTTGGAACAAGTTAATCCATTAACAGGCATCGCCTGGGAAATATCGGTGAGTTTTCCTTTCCAACTAGGTACGACTTCTTGGTGGAGCCGTATCAACAAGTTTCTACTTGGGGAAAGGGGGAAACGAGCTTTACGTTTCAGAGTCATGGATTTCATCTGAACTAGGAGTGGCGTAAGTGGTCGAGTAGCGCCGGCCCAGCCTTATTATATTGGCCCAAATGGCCTGGAAGTTCCGCTAAGGCGGTCCATTCCTTAGGAGTTCAGTGTTCGGTTGACAAGTAAATCCGACAGGTTCTCCTCTACATGTAGAAAATGGTGGGGTTGTACTACTACGACTGATCATCGTAAGTGGTCTTCCTGGCGCGGTAAACTCCCGTAATGAGTTCATCATCCATTTGGATAATTCTGCAACACTACCCGTAGCATTTCGATCGAAAGGCTACTAATGGGTGGTTGCCGAAGCATTGACAGGGTCAAACATTTTTATTGGTGTATCCATTGAATGAAGTATCTCGTAACTTCATCTCTTTTCAAAATATTTCAAAGATCAAATATTTTCAAGTTTTATTTGTGGTCTCATCTATAAGATGACCTCGTGAATCTTATAATACTTTGAACGGTGATAGTTCAAGTAGCTTTATAAATGATATAAGTGTGGGGAAGTATTGGTAACTTCATTCCTTGTTTTTACTTATATCTAGCAAGTAATTATCTTGCATATGATAGAGATGCTATTAAGTATCCATTTAGATACTTATATTATTGTTATCACTATACATATTATCTTGCGAGCTGTAAGGCTCACTCTTGCTTTATTTCTTCATCACACAACAACAGTTAGGAGAGATGGCCAGACTCCAGCAGACCCAGCGCAAGCGCATGGGAAGCGTCCCGCGTCTTCCCGCTGATATTGTAGCTGCTATAGCTGCAGAGGTAGATCCATTGTAGTTTAGACCATCTACTTTTGAGAATCAAATTATGTATAATTATAACTTGTGGCAGATAATGGCAATTAACTGTAAATTATCAAGTAATCATTTTGGGTTGTAATAATTTTAAATTGTGGATTCAAAGACTTGTACTTATTTTAATTTCATCTCTGAGACTATAACGGGTTGTGGTGTGTGTTAGTGTGGGGTCACAGTATGAGGTTATTTATTATTAATTAAGTGAAGTGATATTGTGGAAAGAAAGACCGTGACAACCCGGATCCCCGACCCCGGATCTGGGGGTGTTACAGAAATGGTATCAGAGCTAAGCGTTATAAACCTCAGAGATGATGCGACGATAAAATAATAAACTCACAAAGATAATAAGAACTCTTGCCAAGTTCATGGTCGGACTACTTAAAGTAGTACTGACAGCTAAAACCCTTACGGGAACCCTTATAAGTATCATGATAGTAACTTAGCTCGTTTAATGTGTAGGCGCCTGAGATGGAGGACCCTGAGATGTACGAGCGTGAGCATGATGAGGCACTGCTAGATGTTGAGGATCAGGAGGAGCCTGAGATGGAGGAGGATGAGGAGGACCCCTCAGAGGAGTCAGAGACGGAGGTCATTGCTATTTCAGATGAGGAGGACCCGGATGAGGTCCCAGTAGCTGAGGAGTGTGTTGGACCTATGGTAGTGTATGATGGTATCCCTTTACCCACACTTCCGGTGGTCAGAGCCCCTACCCCTCCACCACTATCTTGGATTCCTGATGATGACAGCTCAGAGACCCATACTTCCGAGCCTAGGCAGACCGAGGAGGCACCCTCAGCGGCTCCGGATTCACCACCTCTTGACCCTGCCCAGAGACAGTCTTCGTTAGCTCATGGATATGTTCAGGATGTTTTGAGGACCCGAGTGGCTGTTGCCGAGGCCCGACTGGATGAGGCCAGGAGGGAGTTGGATGCAGAGAGGGCGGGTAGGCGTACCCGAGCTTATGAGACCAGGGCTTCTATACCCCGATCCTTGAGGAGGGAGCTTACGGGGATAGAGCTCACGTCCCGAGCGAGACTCAGATCTCTCCAGGAGGACAGGCATGGTAGGATCTCCAGGCGGCAGGCCGACTATATCTTCCGTCGTGCGATGGAAAGGGTTTGGGAGCTGACCCGTTCCGGTGTGTGATTCAGGATTGATGATGGAATAGTCTAGTTGTCTAGTTAGCCGAGGCCTTAGTAAGAGCCAATTTTCCGGGATAGTTGACTTGTATATAGCATCCCTTTTTCTGACTAGACAGATAGACTCTTGTGTATCACTTTTGGGACAGATGACTGTAGCACTGTTGTACTTTTGACCAGATCAAACTATGTATTCTCGCATTATGTATATATTTGTTTCCTTTCAGTTCAGTTCCATAGTGACGGGATCACTGTTTTATTATTATTATTACTGCACTTCGTATTAGAACTTTCTTAAAATAATAGAATTGCGATATACGTTCTCCCCATTATAAGAGCTGTGCAAGGCACAATGTTGTATATGATTGTGACCTAACGTTGAATTTTTCCCAATAATTGTTTTTATTATTATCAGAATCATGCCGCCAAGAAAGATTGGAACTAGGGCGAACCCTGGGTCTGAGGACCAGGGAAGCCATAATCAGGACAATAGAAACCAAGAACACAGTGAAGAGGAAGATGAGGATTATGTGGAACAGGATGACTCCCTGTATGAAGAGGAAGAGGAAACATATGATGTTGAGGGATTTGAGATAGAGGCTGAAGAAGGAGAAACCGAGGTTGAGCAACCAGTACCAAACCCAGGCATGGATCCCATGAGCCAGTTCATGCAACTCCTAAGACAGAATTTGGAACGTCAACCCAACCCACCCCCTCAAGGAAGTAACAATGCAGTGGCAAACTCTTTCAGGGCTTTTAAGTCCCTTAAGCCCCCTGAGTTCCACGGATCAGCCGACCCAGTTGAGGCAAGGGCATGGTTAAAGGAAATGGAGAAATCTTTTGAGATTTTGAGTATCGATGAGGCACAGAAAACTGTATTTGCTACCTACCTTCTGAAAGGAGAAGCTAACTACTGGTGGGAGGCCAAGAAAAACATGGAGACAGATGCTATTATAACCTGGGAGAGATTTAGTCAGTTGTTTCTGGGAAAGTATTTCCCGAGGTTTATGGAAAACCAGATGGAGCTCAAGTTCTTGGAGCTAAAGCAGAATGATTTGTCTGTAGCAGAGTACGAAGCGAAATTTACTGAATTATCAAGGTTTGTGCCGGAGTTTGTGAGCACTGAGGAAAAGAAAGCTAGGAGGTTTCAGCAGGGACTGAAACCATGGATTCAGAATAGGGTGGCAATCCTTGAGCTTACGGACTATGCCACTCTGGTGCAAAAAGCAACGATTGTAGAAGTCGGAAGTGAACAGATGCAGAAGGAAAGAGAGAAGAAAGGAATAAAGAGGAAAAGTATGAGCATGGGTGGAGGTTCCGCAGGAAGGAGCTTCCCAACTAGATTTAATCGAGGAGCAGTGTCCCTGCCAGGAAGGAACACTGGGTTTAAGCGACCAATGAGTGTGAGTGTGAGCCAGGGCGGCCAGAAGTCAAGAATGTCCTATTCCAACCAGTCTCGACCCCCATTGCCAGCCTGTAACACATGTGGAAGGAATCACACTGGGGAGTGTAAAGGAAAGCCAGTAACCTGCTTTAAGTGTGGGCAAGTGGGCCACTATTCTCACAAATGCCCTTCGTCAGCCCCTGCCGTCATTCCAACCACCACTTGTCATCAGTGCGGACGCCCAGGTCATTGGAAGAGAGAATGCCCAATGAACAAACCAGCAGCTTCGGGAGCAAGCAGGGCTGCTTCTAATAAGCCACCTACTGCGAGGACTTTCAACATGACAGTCCAGGATGCTATGAAAGATTCAGATGTGATAGCAGGTACCCTTTCTCTAAATTCAGTCAGTGCAAATGTTTTATTTGATTCGGGAGCAACTAAATCTTTTATATCAAGGGACTTTGCGCGTAAGTTAAGACTTAAGGCTAAACCCTTGATAGAACCCTTACAAGTAGAAATAGCCAATCATGAAATTATTCCTGTTAACCAGATTCACCCCGCCTGTGAGATAGGCATAGGGGAGCAATCTTTCAGTGTTGATCTGATTCCTTTTAAATTAGGGGAGTTTGATGTGATTTTGGGAATGGACTGGCTATCTAGCAACGATGCTCAGATAGACTGTAAAGGGAAGAAAGTTAAGTTAAATGTCCCAGGGAAGAAAGAAGTTATATTTAGAGGAAAGAGGCAGACGCAGAAATTTTTGACTATGGCCCAGGCCAAAAGGATGCTACGAAAAGGAAGTGAGGCTTACCTAGCCTATGTGGTGGACACGCAGAAGGAGGTGCCCAACTTACAAGATATTCCAGTAGTCAACGAATTTGAAGATGTATTCCCCCAAGACCTTCCGGGATTACCACCCGATAGAGTGATTGAATTTGCTATTGAGTTGGCCCCAGGGACGGCGCCAGTTTCAAAAGCACCTTACCGGTTAGCCCCGTTAGAAATGAAGGAATTAGCTATCCAATTACAGGAACTCTTAGATAAGGGTATGATAAGACCCAGTGTGTCTCCGTGGGGAGCACCAGTTTTATTTGTTAAGAAGAAAGATGGGAGCATGAGGTTGTGCATAGACTATCGAGAGTTGAACAAGCTAACCATAAAGAACAGGTACCCATTGCCTAGAATAGACGATCTGTTCGACCAGCTAAAGGATGCTGTTTATTTTTCCAAGATTGACCTGAGAACTGGATATCACCAACTAAAGATTAAACCCGAAGATATTTCCAAGACAGCGTTCCGTACCAGGTATGGGCATTATGAGTTCTTGGTAATGTCCTTTGGATTAACCAACGCCCCAGCAGCTTTCATGGATTTAATGAATAGAGTATTTAAGAAGTACTTGGACAAGTGTGTGATAGTTTTTATCGATGATATTTTGATCTACTCAAGGACTGAGGCAGAACATGCAGAGCATTTGAGGATAGCTCTAGGAATACTCAGAGAGGAGCAGTTATATGCCAAATTCTCGAAGTGTGAATTCTGGCGGAATGAAGTACAGTTTTTAGGACATGTGATCAATAAAGAAGGAGTATTGGTCGACCCCTCCAAGATAGAGGCGGTCTCAAATTGGGAAAGGCCAACCACACCCACAGAGGTAAGGAGTTTCATAGGATTGGCCGGCTACTATCGTAGATTTGTGCAGGACTTTGCGAAGATCGCAGCCCCTTTGACACGACTTACTCGTAAGACAGAGAAGTTTGAATGGACGGAGAAATGCGAGAACAGTTTTCAGGAATTAAAGAAAAGGTTGATAACGGCTCCGGTATTGGCATTGCCGGATGGAAAAGGAGATTTTGTGATATATAGTGACGCATCGCACAAAGAATTAGGATGTGTGCTTATGCAGCACGGTAAAGTCATTGCGTATGCGTCGAGACAACTGAAGGAATACGAGGTTAGATATCCTACTCATGACCTTGAGCTCGCGGCAATAGTATTTGCTTTAAAAATTTGGAGGCACTACTTGTATGGAGAGAAGTGCGAGATTTTCACAGACCATAAGAGCCTCAAGTACATATTTACGCAGAAAGAGCTCAACATGCGCCAGAGGAGATGGCTAGAACTAATCAAGGACTATGATTGTGAGATTCTCTATCATCCAGGGAAAGCCAATGTGGTGGCTGATGCCCTTAGTAGAAAGGAAAGACTCAGAATGATAACGACCTCGGAAGAGTTGATAAGGGATTTTGAGAAAATGGAAATAGAGGTAAAGGTAACCGGAACCGGAACTGAAAAGCTTTTTGAGATCTCAATGCAGCCAGAATTATTGGAAAAGATCAGATTGTGCCAAGAGAAAATAATGAATGAAGACAGAAAGTCAATGACTGGAGAGGAGATCCATACTGAGAAAGATGATAAAGGGATAATGAGGTATTCCTACCGAATTTGGGTTCCGAATGTTCAAGAACTCAAAGATGAGATTTTGGATGAAAGCCATAGTTCAAGGTATTCCATTCACCCGGGAAGTACCAAGATGTATAGGGATTTGAAGGAATATTACTGGTGGCCCAACATGAAGAGGGACGTAGCAGAATGGGTAAACAAGTGTTTGACTTGCCAAAGAGTAAAGGCAGAGCACCAGAGACCCAGTGGACTTTTGCGACCCCTGGAGATTCCCGAATGGAAATGGGAACAGATAGCGATGGATTTTGTTGTAGGCTTGCCAAGGACGAAAGCCAATCACGATGCCATTTGGGTAATTATAGACCGATTGACAAAGTCAGCTCATTTCATTCCTATCAATGAGAGATACACAGTCGATAGACTGGTGGACATTTACCTTAAGGAAATAGTGACACGACATGGAGTCCCAGCGTCCATTGTCTCAGACCGAGACCCTAGGTTCAACTCCAGATTTTGGAGGAGCTTTCAGGAATGTGCGGGGACCAAGTTAAATATGAGTACCGCGTACCATCCCCAGACGGATGGACAGAGTGAAAGGACCATCCAGACACTAGAGGATATGTTGAGAGTCTGTGCAATAGACCTTAAAGGAAGTTGGGATGATCACCTGCCGTTGATCGAGTTTTCTTATAACAATAGCTTTCATGCTAGCATCGGGATGCCGCCTTATGAGGCCTTGTACGGAAGAAGGTGTCGATCTCCCTTATACTGGGATGAAGTAGGAGAGCGGAAGATGCTCGGACCCGAAGTGGTCCAAAGGACCAAAGATATAGTGGATCTTATCAGAGGGCGACTTGTAGCAGCCCAAGACAGACAGAAGAAATATGCAGACCTAGCCCGAAAGGACAAGGAATATGAAGTAGGGGACTTAGTACTGTTGAAAGTATCCCCTTGGAAGGGATTAATGAGGTTCGGAAAGAAAGGAAAACTAAGCCCAAGATACATTGGACCTTTTGAGATATTAAGACGGATTGGAAAGTTAGCTTACGAGCTAGCCCTACCCCCTAATTTGCAACAAGTTCATAATGTGTTCCATGTGTCAATGCTAAGGAGATATCATCGGGATGCCAGGCACATAGTGGAGTACGAGCAGGTGGATATGCAGCCAGATCTAACTTACGTGGAGAAGCCAGTAAGGATTATGGATACGAAGGAGCAGGTGCTTCGGAACAAAGTGATCAAGCTAGTCAGAGTACTATGGCAGAATCATAATGTGGAAGAATCGACTTGGGAACTAGAGAGCGCAATGCTAGAAAAGTACCCCCAATTGTTTTCTGTTTGATTCCGGGACGAAATCCTTTTAAGGAGGGGAGACTGTAATAACCCCAAAATTTTTCAACTTTTTGTAACCCTTGTGAATAGTGTTTTAGCTGAATGAGAAAACTTTTCACGCCACACTATATAGGGGTTCTGTTATGGATATTCTGGGATTTTATTAGTACTCTATGAAGTATATAAGTGTATGTAAATATCGTCAGAATCCAATTCCGAACACTTTGGTTTTTCCCGGAAATCCACAAGATACGGAGAGAATTGAGTATAAGGTAACAGGATAAAAAAGATTTAAACTAAAGGATTATAATAGAGGATCATAAAAAGGAATATAATGTATTGAGAAAGGTTAAGGGAACCTAAGTAATAAGATCCCGGGTATGATCCTTCAAACGATAAACGAGAACGAAAGTTAAGCGAACCGTACAACAGATCAGCGGTCATTAGGCAAACGATTAGGAAGCTAATCAAAGGGATTAATGGGAGTGATGTCATCCAACCAATAGAAAGAAGACAAGGAAGGAAGGATGACATCATGAGGATGAGGTAAGCATGACATGGGAAGAAGGGAGGTGTGGTTGATTAAGGACCACACAAATTCAAGGGCAAGGTAGTAATTTGCTAAATTAAAAACAAAACCAAGCCAACCAAGCTAGCAAATCATTTCATCAAAAATCAAAAAATCAGCCAAGGCATTTGTTCATCACCTAGCTCTCGGCTTTTCACTTTTTTTCAAAGCTAAAATTCTCAAAATCAAGATCCAAGCATCCTTAATTGGTAAGAAAATTCCCTAACCATCTTTATGCTTAGTTATGGCTATATCATGAGTTTAAGCCATTAATTCTTTCTCTAGCTTCTCCATTTAATCAATGAAGAAGACAATGAATAGTGTTTTCAAGTTTTTAACTTGAACTTTTTCTTGTTTTTCTTGAAGATCCAAGCTTTCCTAAGGCTTCTCCAAGCTTCTTAAGGCTTCCTAGCTCAACCCACCACTTCAAGGAAGGTATACCATTTTCAAACCCTAGGTTCATATATATTATAAGGTGATTTTGATGAGTAGGATGTTATTGTAGTTGTTGTTATGATTAGAGTTTGAGATTTGGAATGGTAGTGAAATGAAATGGTAATTTTGTGGTTTTGATTTAAAGAAACTTAAGAATGATTAAAGTAAAGTTTAAGCATAAGTATGAATGGTTAAATTGAATTGGTTGGGGTTGTTATGTTGTGATAAGGATGGAGGATGGTTGTATGTTGGATTTGAGGTTGATTTGGGTTGTTTGTGAATGGGTTAAAATTTGGAAATCACGTAAACATAGCCGTCGTAACGTCCGATTTTCTTTGGACTGTTTTTGTGCATAGCATTAGGACCCGAGAACCCCCTGCTAAATTATGACCACTGCCATGTTTAGATAGCTCATGTTACGAGCTTCGTTTTGATATGTAGTTCGTTCGATTCCGATTTACGGTTTAAGAGAAACGACCGTTTCAAGTAACGGCGTTTCGCGAACGAAACTTTTTCCCTCGCCTTACTTTGAAACATAGGTTAAAGACCAAAAAGGGTTAATTAATGTGTGACACATTTATGGTAAGTGTGTTAGGCAGTTGGTAAGTCATTCGCGAAGGAATCGCTTTAAAACTCGTAAAGATTAAATTATTAAAAATGATGGAGCCGAGGGTACCCGAGTGACTTAAGCGAATCGGTGAGCGCAAAACAAGCGTTAGAGTCTAAGTTAGTTAAAGTATAGATTTACAAGTGATTTTGGTTTAATTCCAACTTACTTGTTGTTTATAGGTTACCAGACTCGTCCCGAGCCTTTCTCACCCCCAAGTCGCTCAGGCAAGTATTCTATCCGATACACTGTTGTTGTGATGTAAATGTATGTTTATGCATTATCTTGTGATATTGCATGATTGTTATTTAGCAAATGTTGCGATATATTGTAGCATGTGATATGGTATATATGCATGCCTGTTTTATATTCTTGAGATATATATCTGTTGGTTTATCTGATAATACCTATGCTAAAGGATAGTTGTATCTTGCATATACCCTTAGTATAGGGACTCAAAGGTGAAAATATTTTCTAAAACCGGGAGTCGAGGATCCCGAGTAGATTTTGTATATATGGATATGGATATATATATATATATATATATATATATATGGTCATAGTTTTCAAAACTATTAATCGAATAAGGTTTATTCGATAACTTTAACTTTATTTTATTATTGAATATTATTTCGAATATTATTCGAAGGCGTATGACTCCTTTTATTTATTTATTTGAATATTATTTGAATATTCATTCGAGGGCTTATGACTCTTTTATATTATTTATTGAATATTATTTGAATATTCATTCGAAGGCTTATGACTCAGTTTATATTATTTAATGAATATTATTTGAATATTCATTTGAGGATCTATGACTCTGATTATTTGCTGAAATATATTCTTTATTTTATTAAAGAATAAGGTGTTAATAATCAAACTTATTTTCGATTATTCAAATAAAGATAATACTTTCATATAAGTATATCTTTGGTTATTTAATACTCGTTTCAAGTATAAGTTTTAATACTTCTACTTCAATTATTTTATAAAGATTATTTTTTTATGGGAATATTATTTAAATAATAATATTCAGACATTTTCTAAATATTCTGGGGACTGATTTACTTCATTAAATCAGTTTTACTCCAAACACTCTTTAAAGTGTTTTCGAGTCTTTAAAATGATTTTCAAAAGTTAGAGCGGATCCCAAAACTATTTTTATATTTAAGATCTTCCTTTTAAAAAGGGGATTTAAATACTCGCTCAAAACCTGGGGGATCCGGCTCGGTGGTGTGTTTTATATTCGCAACAAGGTTGCTGTCTTGGTAAAAGAGTTTTTGATTACTTACCCAATATTCGGGAAGTAAAATTCTTGGAACAAGTTAATCCATTAACAGGCATCGCCTGGGAAATATCGGTGAGTTTTCCTTTCCAACTAGGTACGACTTCTTGGTGGAGCCGTATCAACAAGTTTCTACTTGGGGAAAGGGGGAAACGAGCTTTACGTTTCAGAGTCATGGATTTCATCTGAACTAGGAGTGGCGTAAGTGGTCGAGTAGCGCCGGCCCAGCCTTATTATATTGGCCCAAATGGCCTGGAAGTTCCGCTAAGGCGGTCCATTCCTTAGGAGTTCAGTGTTCGGTTGACAAGTAAATCCGACAGGTTCTCCTCTACATGTAGAAAATGGTGGGGTTGTACTACTACGACTGATCATCGTAAGTGGTCTTCCTGGCGCGGTAAACTCCCGTAATGAGTTCATCATCCATTTGGATAATTCTGCAACACTACCCGTAGCATTTCGATCGAAAGGCTACTAATGGGTGGTTGCCGAAGCATTGACAGGGTCAAACATTTTTATTGGTGTATCCATTGAATGAAGTATCTCGTAACTTCATCTCTTTTCAAAATATTTCAAAGATCAAATATTTTCAAGTTTTATTTGTGGTCTCATCTATAAGATGACCTCGTGAATCTTATAATACTTTGAACGGTGATAGTTCAAGTAGCTTTATAAATGATATAAGTGTGGGGAAGTATTGGTAACTTCATTCCTTGTTTTTACTTATATCTAGCAAGTAATTATCTTGCATATGATAGAGATGCTATTAAGTATCCATTTAGATACTTATATTATTGTTATCACTATACATATTATCTTGCGAGCTGTAAGGCTCACTCTTGCTTTATTTCTTCATCACACAACAACAGTTAGGAGAGATGGCCAGACTCCAGCAGACCCAGCGCAAGCGCGTGGGAAGCGTCCCGCGTCTTCCCGCTGATATTGTAGCTGCTATAGCTGCAGAGGTAGATCCATTGTAGTTTAGACCATCTACTTTTGAGAATCAAATTATGTATAATTATAACTTGTGGCAGATAATGGCAATTAACTGTAAATTATCAAGTAATCATTTTGGGTTGTAATAATTTTAAATTATGGATTCAAAAACTTGTACTTATTTTAATTTCATCTCTGAGACTATAACGGGTTGTGGTGTGTGTTAGTGTGGGGTCACAGTATGAGGTTATTTATTATTAATTAAGTGAAGTGATATTGTGGAAAGAAAGACCGTGACAACCCGGATCCCCGACCCCGGATCTGGGGGTGTTACAAACCTTCTTATTGAGATTATTCTTTTTAGAATCAGTTGTCTGTTTTAATTGATGAGTTTTCAACGGATGCTCTTTTTCTTCCTTCAACGGATAACTTTCATCATTCGTTGATTCCACATCCATTGACAATCCATCAATTAATTCTAACTCCTTTTTGTTTTTCTTCCAGGCATTCTCACAGAATGATTCAATTCCCTGAACCTTGACAATCTGAGCACTAACATCCCTAGATGTTTTCCAGGCCTTGATTACCTTTTGCTCACTTTCTAACTGTTTAGAAATAATTTTTACTTTCTTAACAACTTCTTCTAGTTCACTTTCAACAGTCAAGCATTTAATTTTAATCTTTTCAAGCTCAATTACCTGATTCTCTAATACAGCATTCCTATCACTTAAAAACAAATTATTCTCTTTGATTCTTGTGTTTTCTTTAGCTAGTGATTTAAGGGAAACACGCAAATGATATAATTCATTGGATATATCATTTATGGCTTCATTGCATTCAATCTTAAAAAGCTGAGAGAGATCAGTAGTAATTACCTGGTTGCTTGATGAACTAGTTTCATTTTCATCAGAATTAGCCATCAGGGCTAGGTTGACATATTCCATATCATCATCTTCATTGACTCCATCTGCTGCCCAATCATCTTGAGTCATAAAAAGCTCTTTCCTTTTTTTTGAGCAAATCAAAATACTTCTTTTTGTAATCAACTTGCTCAAATTTCTTCTATTAGAGGTTGGCTTCCTGCACTCATTGGCAAAGTGTCCACTAATGCCACAGTTATAACATTTGAACTTAGATTTGTCCACCATGTTTTTGTTTGACTTAGTAAATTTTGTATTTTTCCTGAATTTCATCTTTGCAAACCTCCTGGACAGAAAAGCCATATGTTCATCAACATCTTCAGAGTCATCTTGACTGGAATTGTCTTCATCCTCAGCTACTTGCTCATTTCCCTTGCTTGATTCTGATTTTCTTGTGCCAATTTTGAGACTTGGCATTGTCTTTTCCTCATTCTTGGCTTCAATCTTCTCATTGTCAGCTACAAGTACAACTGATCCTCCTTTTCTCTTTCCCTTTTCCAACATCTCATCTTGCTCCATCTCAAGTTCATATGTCTTCAAAATTCCATATAATCTTTTAAGTGTGAAGTCCTTATAATCTTGAGAATTTCTTAGAGAAACAGTCATAGGCTTCCATACCTTTGGTAGAGGCCTTAGAAATTTTAAATTGGAGTCCTTGACTTGGTACACTCTTCCATACAACTTCAATCCATTCAACAGTTTCTGAAATCTGTTGAAGGTATCATTCAATGATTCTCCTTCTTCAAAATGAAAATATTCATACTATTGAATGAGAAGCTGCATTTTGTTTTCTCTAACTTGCTCAGTACCTTCACAGATAAGTTGCACAGTATCCCAAATTTCCTTAGCAGTTTGGTTGTTAATGACATTGTTAAACATATCTTGATCTAGGCCATTAAACAGAATGTTCATGGCTTTCTTGTCCTTGTGAACCTCTTCAATATCTTCAACAGTCCATTCTGCTTTTGGCTTGGGAATAGACTGTCCAACAGCAACTGTTGCAGTAGCAGTTGTGGACACCTTGTGAGGGATGTGAGGACCATTTTCAATGCAGTTGATGTAGCTTTCATCTTGAGAGAGAAGATGTAAATGCATCTTCACTTTCCAGTGATGATAGTTATCTCTTTCCAGGATTGGAATCTTTACACCAATATCCTTCTTACTCATGATGTTAGCAGAATAGATCTTTAAACTCTTTGTATGTTAAGAGCTTGCTCTGATACCAATTTTTATTCCCAGTGAACTAACAATGAGATTTACAGAAGGGGATTGAATGTAAATCTCAAAACTTTTTCAAGTTTTGAGCAGTTTCTAGGCTTATGTGTTTTGATGAACAAGTGTGTGAATTGCTTCCAGCTAATGCAGATAGATATATATTCAAACACAAATGTAAAGAACACAACAGTCTTAAAAACTTTTCTGGTGGATTTGTTGGTCCACCAGAGATGTGTTATTTCAGAAAATCTGTGATTCAAAGAATTAAATCACAGCTGCGTCCTAGTACAAACTAGATGATTTTCTCTCTGGATTTTTCTAAACAGCTCTGGAAAATTCACCATCTAATTACTAGCTGCTACTTGGTTTATATATCACCTAGTTTACAAGTGAAGACAAAACTGTAAAATATAATTAAAAGATTCTTCACATGTTTCTTCTTCATTTCTATATCCAATGCAATTTAGGTTTAGCTATGAATCTTTGAATACTTCCTTGTTTGCACCAGAATAGAAATGCTGCATTTTCTTGATTCCTCCTAGAGGCTGCCACATTCCAGTTTGTCTCTGTCAACCCATGTGCCTCTGTCAGCTTATGAATTGTCACTATCAACTGCTATTTGAACTAAGCATCCGTTGAAGGTTTCATCTGTTGATGCTTTATCCGTTGAAGCTTTATCCGTTGATGCATTAGCAGTTGAAGCTTTATCCGTTGAAACACTCATCCTTTGATGGATGTTATCCGTTGAAGCTTTAGAGACATCCGTTGAAGCTTTGTTTCTCATCCGTTAAAGTCCTTTAATATCAGTTGATACTACTTCACTTATACAAAATTATAAGGCATGAAATATTTACAATTAGCCCTCCTATTTGAATATCCACTAGTAGCCAACATGACTGATAATTTCCCACAACATCTAAGAATTACAACTTAAGTACAGAGAATGAAATGTGCTACAATACTAAACTTATTTCTAAGTAAATCTACTCCTTCAACGGATAACCAAAATGGTCTTATCCGTTGAAGCTACAAACACTAGATTTCTACTTAAGTGTTTTGTTTAACTTATCATCAAACTAATACACATATTCCTAACAATATATATATATATGAAATCATGTTTGGGTCTTTTTCTGAAATCTTAAAATTTGGTGTGTTATTAGATCATGTTTGGGTCTTTTCATATTCTGTCATGACTAATATCCGTTTATGTTTTTAGGCATCTTTAAGTCTTCTTGTTAAGTAATAAAGCGTTCTTTTCATACGATCCTTCTCATCAGTTATTCTGAGATTTGTCATCCTCCATATATCTTTTCCTACTTAAGTATCGGCCCCACATTGGCCTTTCCTTGATGATAATAAATTCCTCAATCATGGCCTTTGATCAATTTGACTATCTCCTCTATCTCGTGTTCAGTGTAAAAAAAAATTCCAAAATTTTCTCATAAATAAACTCCTTGTCCCTTTCAGTCCGAACCTTATCGCAATTATTCTAGATTATTATTAGAAAGCCTTATGTCACGGTCCTTAAGTTGCGTAGACATATCATTAGACTTCACGCAATATCCTATTTTTATCGTCGAGTAATTCTAGCACAGGATTGCTACTAACCTTATCTTCAATTCTTGAAAATCTTATTCCTCAAATTCATACATGCTTGGTTTTTCCCGAATTTATTAGCACCTCTCCCGCTAATGTTTCATAGAAGTGTACCTCACCAACCACGTCGTATCCCCATTTTCGTTCTTCTAATACCATATTAATGATACTTATGATAATAACTAAACATGGTATTCCCTTTTTAAACAACTTACTCATCACGATGCTCCGATTGCACCATCATATCACTGAGCTTTCAGTCTCATATTACAATAATCGGTTCTCAACTATACCTCTTCTTTGTTGGAAGGCAATTAGCCTTGCAAAGATGATTTTCACGATATCGATGAAATTTAGACAGTTTTAACAAGGTTTCAAAATCTAACATCTGAACAAATAATGAGCTTTGAATAAAAGAGTCGCAACACTGAGAAGATTTATAACTTGGAAGGAAGAATATAACAAGGATTATCCTTCCATGTCCTTAGAATTCTATATTATGATATTATGGAGAATATCCATTGAAAGCAATGATTGCTAAATAATAACATCATACGAATGATACTTGTAAGATTTTCCCATTGAAAGAATACTTTTCTTCTCGAATAATGAAAGAAATATCGAATGACATCCTCAACCAAAGGTTAACCATTGAGGTCTCCAAGAGGTGCTATTTTGAAAGAAGGAATTTTATCCAATGATTAATAAATAAGGAAGTATATTATTCTTCAATCACTTTGTAATTTTAATTGGATATTCGTTATACAAACGAAAGAATAAAATATTTCATGAACAAAATATTTCATAAAACTGAATATGAATTCTCGTTTGAGTGGGCGACCTAGTTAGGTCTCAATTAAATCATTCTTTGAAAATTTCATCAACAATTAAATCTGGCATATATAATGCACTATGGAATAATCAAAAATTTATTGGAAGTGGAACTAGCAAAATAATAACTAGTCCATATCAAGCAATATTATCAACCGGCTAAGAAAATGGCCAGCACAATTGGTTTGACCCATAGCAACTAGCTAGGACGATTAGCTAGGCTTTTGTCGTATTAATTAAAATTTTGACTAGTTAGGATAATTAACTAGTTATTCATGAGAACATATGCAACTAAGCATATTTCCAGTTTGTTTGTAAAAATCTCAACATCGTAACCACTGAAGAAATTGTGGCTACCTGGATGACAATTTTGAAATAAAGGTTTTTTAAATTTGGGCCGAGAAAGACAATTATAACTCTAAATCGAGTGGTCTTGGCATCGGAACAATCGATAGCCTCTTATCAAATATTTTTTTCCAAATAAAGGGTACACTCATAGGTGCCCTAGTTCACATACTTTATCAGATCTTTAAATAGAATTGAATCCGAATACCAATATCAAATTGACACCCTTACTATGATTTTAAAGTTCAATATATAATTTTATCCCGATTAGAGGAAAAAGGATTCCCGAGGAATATATGGATATTTGATCATCCAACTTCTTAACAATTTGTTAGATATTTATAATCTCGACTGAAAGAGTAAGTATGAAAGAAGAATCAAATGAAGATACTCATTATGAATATTTATCGATGAATTATGGGAATATTTATATATATATATATATATATATAATCTCTTAGATAATTGAAATGAAGTATAAATATCTATGAGTTGAATAAGAAGATCATAATCTATGAATGAAAGTTCATGGATTAACTAAAAGAATTGAACAAATCCTGATGCGGAGAAAGACTATTCAAGATGGTCACATCAGAAGTTCAAAGTAGGGAACGAAAAGGATTGCCTGATATGACTTATCAAGGCATTACAAATGATCAACAATTTGGAGGGAGTAACGTGACAGTGAGTAGGTGCCAAAATAATTCACTGATTATCCTAACTCTCGTCATTATCCATCTGAGGATGATCCCACCTCTTCTTCTTCGTAATTCCATGGTTGAAATAGTTTCTCTTTCAACATCATTTTAAAATCGCTTACTAACTTGACTTTCGCACGTATATCTGTCATTCCGGTGTTTTACCTCGAAGACCTTTCTCAGAAATATTCCAAAAATATCTATTAAGCTGATAGTTGCCTGCTACACGCATCCGTTACTAACTATAAGTGGCCAGTTCCCCCTGGGAACAGATCAAAGAGATCTCTTAAGGATCTCAATGCAGTCCATAAGTTCAGTGGCATGTGTGTGTAATTGAACATACGTTACCGAATATATTAGAGGTCTACGTGTATATATACGTAGCCTCTGACATCATTTCTACCGAATAATTCCGCTTTAGACTCACTGGTCTATCCTTTTAAAAGGTTCTAAGATCAAACCATCGCTCGTTGTAATCTTATGCCATTTAATTATAGGCATGCTATCAATTCTCAATGCTCTCAATTTTTTTGAGCTAAACCATCATAACCTTACATGTTAAGCGCATTAATAATATTATGTAGTGTACTTGTATTACACTACATAATGGAAATAAAAATCCTCAAGGGTATATCATACACTATCTCTGCTGAATTCGTTATTAATACGATATTCACCTTCTCATTGGTAAAATGACACTGTCAACTAGTTTGGGCCAATAACCTCAACTGTATACTAATAATTAGACTTCATGATCCTCACATGTGATGCCCCTTCACGGGCAACCTATAAAGAACTACGAATAACAAGGCTCGTGTTATCAAAATTTACATATGATGTTGGTAATATCGTCTTTACCCCAAATGCTCTGGAGACTCAGCTCCAAGTTCTACATCCATATCCTTGCCAAATCAAATATGATTCTAATTTTTCTCCTCCTCATTCTGATAATCTCCAATGGTCTCATTAGTCATACCTTAATACCTCAAATATACACTTATCCTAACCTACATATTGAGGCTACATCCGGTAGTCCAATGATGAACTCTATATGAGCTCTTACGAAATCTTGCATCTAGACAGACTCCTAACACTCTCGTTTCTGAGTACTATAACTTAATGTTCTGATACCATTTCTGTAACGCCCCCAACTCCGGGGTCAGGAATCTGGGTTGTCACGCCATCCTTCACTCATGTGTAACCTGTTATTGATTCAATAATCCAACAGACCCCAATCTCATACTCACACACACAAGTTATAGCTTTAGAAATGATGTACAAAATGTAATCTTCTTTTATTACACTCAAATGTACTTCGCAGGATCTCAAACAATTATTCATAACCTCTACATGAAGTTACAATAGTTACGACTGATATCTTATACCTATCTGACACTCTGGCACACCTGAGACAAGGCTGCCAGGGATTCTCCCCATGACTGCAAGCGACTAAGTCCCACATCGGCATACTGGTTATCTGTTGTGTTGTGTCATTTAAAAGAAAACAAGAGTGAGCTATAATGCCCAGCATAATAATGTACAGTGTGAAAATGACTGTATGATAAACTCACGTAAAACATCATATATGATAATTACGTTTTATTCAAAATAGTTGTCCTTGGTGACACACACCTTCTCATGAAAACAATCCTTTAGTGGATTATATTATCCTGCGAATACCTTAATAGTAAACCCAGCACCTAGGCTTGGGTTACGGTATTGCATCACAATTTCAATTGGAAGAATAGGACATTCGTTGGAGTCACCGTATACGATGATCAGCCGTAATACGATAATAGTAACCTTTTCTACTAGTAGAAGGACGACACCTTCGTATCCCAGTTATCACCCTTGCCGCATTCGGGCTACGTGTCCCATTTTCGGGTATACACATACTTCACAAGTTCCTGAGTACACTGAGTACCTTCGCCCGCGGTACCTTTGGTAGTCCATCTAGCACACATAGTACCAGAGTCTACCCCTCCCTTGTCCTTTAAAAGAATTCTATCAATCTCGAGAACTCGAACCACATTGAAGTTTCCCAAGCGTTTTGCTTGTTGATAGAAACATCTTATCTCTCTAAGATATAAGTGTATGTATATGTATATACGTACTTCGAGAATTTCGGAGGAAGTACTAAGGATGTGAGTTGACCGTTGTCAACAGATAATTAATAAGGGGAAAAAGTTTCTCCTTGAAACTATATTCAAAATATTAAATAAGTCGGGATAATATTCACCGACGATCTGAAATTACTCGAATGATTTTCTGAAATCAGAAAGTATGTTTTAAATCAGGATCTATGATTTTTAAATCAATAATAAACCCTTTAATAAATAATAAATAATTAAATAAAAATCGATAAATAATTAAACCTCGAATGAGTTTACTCTTTCAAAGAATATTTAAAATAATATTCCTCAACTAGTTTGTGTCTCCATAATTAATAATCTATAGTGATTAATCGGGTTTGAAATAAATAATCGTTGGAGTATACTTCTCCCATAATAAAGGAATCAGTATATAGTATTTATTATTCGCATCAATAAAATATAGTTGAGGGAATATGATCGTTGGGGAAATTGTTTTAATAAAAGTTCGAGGTGTTTTAATGTTTCGTAAGTGGACGTTGAGTCCCTTTTAAAACGTACTATTATGGACTTATAATCGTCCAAAACATATATTTATATATATATATATATATACACGATGTTGAGCCTGGTTTAGGTAGGGACTCAGGTTAGGATATATATATATATATATATGATGTTGGTACGTGGCTTGCTACCATGAGAGTTTTATCAAACAATGCATTACTCCAATGACAAACATCACCCAACAATAATACAGTATAAACTACCGCGTTGTAGTTGATCATTTTATAGAAAATTCTCATGTGACCCATCATGTAAGAGGTGATAACTGATAAGTGTGTACTTGGCTGTCAGGAGAGATTCAACTTGTTTTGAGCTTGCTCAACTACATTGGACGTTCTTTCTTTTATATTTTTATTTTGAGCTAAATATCTGCACTAGACTTGGTATTGGTAAATTTGTGAGATGTGTTCCGATTAGGCGGATAAAAACACTGGTAGGAAAGATTTGACTTGTTTCGAGCATGCTTAACACTGTTATGATCTTAATCTATCTCCTTTTTGGTAACCTTGATTTTTGGCAAGTATGTTAAAGTGTAAAAATTGAGTATTTTAATTTGATAAAAATAATAAATTAAAAATATATAAGTGTGCTATAACCCAACTATAGCCTATCGGTATTACCACAAGAGAACAAACAAGCTGCTAATTCACTTCACAATAATAATAATAATAATAATAATAATAATAATAATAATAATAATAATAATGAGAATAGCTTTTACAGATTCTGAAATGAACACACAAAGGAACCCTTAACTTTGGATAGGTTAAGGTATCTCCTAGAGATCACAATCGACTATATTCTCTTCTTTCCCTACTAGACCCAACTCTTTTTTTCCTTATTTAACTCACTTCCCTTCTAATTTACCCTTGTAACATTCTCTTAAGATAAAGACCCTTTTACCCCTTTATATTTTCTGTTTATTAACAGGTGCTCTCCTGTTGTATGTGAAATTAACTGGATGTTGACTCTTGTACCTTGCAATACCCTCCTCCCAAAGAGCCACCTTGTTCTCAAGGTGAAAAGCTAGGAAGTGCTGTGATATGGCCTACATATCCTCCAATGTAGCTTCACAAATGTCCATTCCCACCCATTTGACCAAAAATTCCACCGCATTAGGATGGTTATTGCGCACACCCACAATAGCTTCTGGTTCCGCTTCCAATACTAACTCTTCTGAAATTGCTGCAGGAATCTGTATACTGACCTGTGTAGCTCCAATGGCTTTCTTCAATTTATATATATGAAAGACCGGGTGTACTTTAGAATGCATTGGCAGGATCAAACGGTAAGCTACTTGTCCAACCCGATGACTGATTTCAAATGGTCTGTAAAAACGAGCTGATAGTTTTTCACAGGGGCGTCGTGCCAGGGACTGCTTCCTATACGGTTGTAGCTTGACATAAACCCATTCCCCCACCTTATACTCCACTTCCTTGCGAGTTGTCTTCCTGAATTTTCATTCGCTGTTGTGCCTTTACTAAATTCAGTCGAACGTCATCCAACATTGCATCACGTATCACTAACTGTTCATCAATACTCCCCACACTAGTATTAGTTGTTGACCCCTTGATTAATAGCTGAGGTTCTCTACCGTAAAGTGCCATGAATAGAGAAAACCCTGTTGAGGCATGAGTAGCTGTGTTATAGCTATATTCACCCAACCTAACCACCTCGCCTATAATCTCGGCCGACCACTAATAAAACATCATAAATACGTCTCAAGAGTTTTGTTTACCACCTCCGTCTGCCCATCCGATTGAGGGTGGTAGGCAGTAATATGATTCAACTTTGTTCCTTGTAGCCTGAATATCTCCCTCCAAAATAGACTCAAAAAAATACGGTCCCTGTCAGACACTATTGGTGAGGGAAAACCATGTAATCGTACAATCTCCTTCACAAAAATCCCAGCAACCGATTGTGCAGTAAATGGATGTTTTAATCCCAGAAAATGAGCATACTTTATAAATGTCGACCACAACTAATATTGTATCAAACCCTTGAGATTTCGGCATCCCTTCAACGAAATCAAGGGGTATATCATCCCACACCTGATTTGGGATATTTAATGGTTGTAGTAGCCCTGCTGGTTTCAGTGTTGAAGTCTTATTTTGTTGACAAATCGAACAAGCACGGACGTATTGAGTTATTTGATGTCTCATGCCTGACCAGAATCACTCCCTAGCAATTCGTTGATATGTTTTTAATTCTCCAGCATGGCCCCCAATAACTGAGTCATGATATTCATATAATATAGTCTGGATCAGGGGACATTCTTTAGGTAAAACCAACCTGTCCTTGTATTTCAGTACCCCATTTTCGACAGTAAACCCAGCCGGAGCTTGTTCTTTTTGTACAATATCCTCTTTCAACTTCTTACACATGGGGTCTGCATTTACCAGTTGTTGGGCATGTTCCCAACTAGCTCCATACGTAGCCACCAACAAGCCCAGTTCCACTTGGTTCGGTTGTTTTCTAGATAGCGCATCCGCCACCAGGTTTGAAGGACCGGGTCAATACATAATATCAAATGTAAATCCCATCAATTTGTTGACCCATCTTTGATACTCTGCCCCGATTTCTCGTTGTTCGAGCAAATGTTTCAAGCTCTGTTGGTCTGTCTTGATAGTAAACTTCCTCCCCAATAGATAATGACATTATTTCATCACTGATAACACAATTTCCATGAGCTTTTTTTTGTATATCGACTTCAACTGGGTACGAGTACCTAAGGTTCTACTATAAAAAGCTATATGATGGCCTCATTGTAACAAGACAGCCACCAACCCATATCCGGACGCATCTATTTTTACAATAAAGGGAAGTGAGAAATCTGGCATTACCAGGATTGGGGCAGAGGTCATGGCAGTTTTTAACTGTTGGAATGTTGTTGTTGCACCCTGGTGCCATCCGAAATTGTCTTTTTTTTAATAAAGAACTTAGCTTCTTTTTGAGAGTTATAAGATTTTCTAGATCTATTTTGTTATAACTAAAACAAAACATCCATTGTGTACTTCGTAGAACAGTAAATACAGGTTTTACATAGCATGCAATAACATGTACTAAACCCTACTTTAAGTTAACTAAAACTTTTATTTCTGACTTAGTATATCTTTGAAAATCGTGCATGTCTGTGACTTTGATTTGTCAGTTAATCTCGGCCTTTGATCTTGTACTCTTCAAGCTGCTTTTTGTAGACTTTTCCAATCAGTGATTGATTTGTTTGTTGATTGATAATTTTGGATATTTAACTGATCTGCATTCTATACTTGAGTTTTACATCGAGATCTCCAGTTTGTTATATAGAGAACTCGACATCTCGATAAGTATAATGGCTTATCGAGATCTCTTATTACTCTATCGTTGTTTTGACTTATCAAAGTCTCTGAGTTCTTTATAAGAGAATTTGGCTTGTCGAGATCTCCAATCTTCATGACTTTATTTTAGCTTATCGATATCTCTGAGTTCTCTAGTGGGGAAATGACTTGTCGATATCTCAGAGATCTCTAGTGATATTTTAACTTATCGATATCTCAGAGTTCTCTAGTGAAGAAATGACTTGTCGATATCTCCAATCTTCATGTCTTCAATTTGACTTATCGCTATCTCTGAGACTTCTCTATAAGCTTTTCTTGACTTCTCGATAAGTCATTCTGGAGTTCTCGAATGACTTCTCTACAAGACTTAATATGTGACTTGTAGATTTCTTGACTTAGAATATTTTTCCCAAAACAGATTTATTCAACTCCAAGCTTCTTCACAATGTCTCTGAGGCATGATTTTCATGATCTTCTTCCTGAGTCTATTCTTAGGCTTGAGACTATTTATAGAAAAATACTCCAGTCTAATCTATTTACACTTTTGCAAACTTAGATTATCATACAACTTACTCAGGGCTGTCAATTTGACTCAGTCTTGTTATAGTACAGGCATGTCTTGCACAACAATCTCCCCCAATTTGTGAGAAGATTGCTTATCACAAGTTCATGCATGTTAACAAGACTAACACCAAGCTACAATAAATAATAAATCTTTACATAAAAATTAACAGAAGTACAATATTTAACATTGAGTGGTTATAGAAGTTTTAACAAGACATTCATTACATAAAATCCTCATAGCCTGGCTCCTTTCTAATGAGATCCTTAAGAGTTATAAACACTTCCATTTCTTCTATAATTCCAGTTCTTCTTAAAGCTTCTACAAGCTTGAGCCACTCATCTAATGAATAACCATTTAAGTAACCAGCTCTAAATCTGGAGTATCTACCAACCTTTATATTCAGAAAATGTCCATATTTGGAAAGTCTGCTCATCCCTTTCGCTTTAAGCTCATTTTATCTTTTCTCAATTCTTGCAAGTTCTTCTGCATACTTTGTATCTTTTTCTTCCTTTTCAGCCTTTTCCCTTGCATTTTTCTCATCCCTTTCTTTCACCCATACACAACATACAGCTTTCCAGAACCTTGTGATTGTATCCTTATCCTTCATTAAACTGATCACTCTTTTGAATTATGTGGTTGAAAGTGTGTCCATTAGGTTACTGCCAAGTAAGGTGAAAGAACCATCATCATAATATATTCTGATTTCTGTATATGATACAACCCAGAATCTGACTATTTCTTCAGCTAGCTGTTGAAAATACTCTTCATCTGTGAAGCACCAGTTTAGTGGTAGAAAGTCAGATTGATCATAGCAATTCCAGATAGATCTTTCAGTAACTTGCATTTGCTTTGTTTTTCTCCCAGCAGATTTAAAGTGAATCTTGGTTGGTGGTTTAAATGAAGGTGGTTTTGTGATTTTCTTTAGGCTAGTTTGGCGGGTAGTGATTGGGATTTTGAGAAGAAAGTTTGCAGTTGGATTATATAAGAATTTGGCTTTGAGGTGAAGGATGGTTGAGTGTTTGAGCTAAAAGGTTTAGCGGATTAAGCTTGGTTGATTTGGATTGGTAGCGATTATTTTTATGGCCCTGAACCATCTTCCTTTTTCTTATTTCTTCTCTCATCTCCCCCTTCTTCTCTTCTCCCTTCTTCTTCTCCTTCTTCTTATATTTGCTACCAATTGCTCTAGAGGATTGACTTGGATTTGAGCCAGAAGGTGGTTGATCATTTTGCTTCTGCTCATCATCATCCTTTAAATTGAATTGTGAGTTTGGCAACATGGTGTCAACATTCACAAGGTACCTTTCAAGGATTCTGATTTCATCTTCAATTTTCTTGCTCTTTTTTACATTTCAGATCAAATTGAAGTTTCACAATCAGCCTCATGTTTCCTCTAACACAGTTCTTGGGATTATTGAAGATTTTGCATTTCTTGGTCTGAGAACAAATAGGCCACCCCCTTTAGGGATGGAAAAATAATCTGATCCGATGGATACCCGATCTGAAACCCGAAATTTTGGATTTACCGAACCCGATTTTTCAGATTTGGATTTGGATATGGATTTAATTTTTAAACACGAAAATTTTTGGATTTGGATTTGGATATTAGGTATACCGATCCGAAATTCGAAACTCTATCCGGACCCGATTCGAATCCGAAAAAACCCGAATTATTATATATACTAGTTATATATATAATATTAGAATTTTATATACTACACATTATTATATATAAATATTTTAATAATATACATTATACATATTATTATATAATGTTTAGAACATATATTTTTATTTTTATGTTAAAAATTAACTAATTATAAAGTTTAATTAAATATAATTATTTAATCATTTAAACAGGTGATAAGGTTTATAAGGTTAATAAAACATCTTTTAGTAATAAATCTAAAAAACTAAGTATCAATTGAGTTGATATTTAAATATAGCTATACATATAATAACACAATTAATGATGTGGTGTAGTGGTTGAAGATGACACGTTAAAACTCTTTCTCTACAAGTCGCGTGTTCGATCCCAAGCACTTGCAATATCAATAATTATACAAATTTTTAGATTTCGGATTCGGGTTCGGGTTTCGGGTTTGAATATCCAATTCAAAAAATTTCGGGTTTCGGGTCCGATGGATCGGGTTCTGGTATTCATTTTCGGGTTCGGGTCGGGTTCAGGTATGTATAAAATTTTCGGGTTTGGATATAGATTCTACAATACCCGATCCGATCTGACCCGATTGCCATCCCTAACCCCCTTGCTTGGATATAGATAAGTTTCAAGAAAAGCATCTATTTGAGCCTTTTTGAGTTCATGAAGCAATTGGGTGTCCTCTGTGATGACCATGTGTACCTTGTCAATCATTACATCCAGCTCAGATACTCTTAAGGTTCTGAGACTTGGAAGAGGCACTTGGAGACATCTGTCCACACCAGCATCGTTGATATTCACAACAATCCTCTTCTCCAAATAGTTATCAATTTTCACAACCACTGCCCTAATGGAGTTGATGTTCTTGTACAATGCTCTTTTGTAGGTGATGTAATTGTTTTGAAGAGACAACCTTAGGACTGCAAGAAGTTCATTGAATTCTTGATCTTGATTTGGTCATTATGCAGCCTTGTTGAGTCTGTCTTTTCCCACATCTTAGAATGATTGAGCTAAAGAACATTGGCCATGCTGAGTTGATGTGATAGGCTCCTTAGATTTACCAGCATCCTTAGATTGTTGAATCCTAGCTGCTATCTCCCCCTTAGTCTTGGGAACAGGCGTGAGCAGAGGAGTTAGTATTTCTGGCCTTACAGCTTCAGGCAATGAGGGCAATGGTATGTTGAGCTTCCCCATGATGGCTCCCAAAGCCACAAAATTCTGCATTTGGAGATACTTGTGAGAGTCCACCAGGGTTTTGATATATGTTTGTTGATTATGCACCAAAGATGTGAGAGCATGTACTTGTGCACTTAATGAGTTATTTGAGGTTTGGAGAGAAGATACTTGCTATTGAAGTTCTTGAATTTGTATGGTGGATGAGGATTGAAATGTGGAGGAAGTAGAGACACCAAAAGTATCCTGCACAACCTTCTTAATTTCTTCCATGAGCAAGGCTGAAGGAGTGTATCTGCTAGAGTGCATCTGATCCAGCTTCAGTCTTGAGTCATTGGAGTGAGTTATATTTTTTTTAAGTTGGTCATGCAGGGATACAAGTAAGGTTCTTAGATTCTTGACACTAGATTCCACTCCACTTAGATCATACCTAGCCAATTGATCTGCAAAGATTGTGAATTTATTCTTGATCTCTGTCTGTAAGGAAATGATTTGGTCCATCTTTTCTCTAACCATCTTTATGATCTTATCCAGATGCCCAGTTAAAGTTATTTAAAGTGCTTTTCCAAAGTTATGGAAAGTTTTGATTTGAGCCTTGTATACTTCATTTACTGCATCATATACTTCCTGTGGAGATAAGGATCTAGCATTGCTCCCCAATTAGACACTCCTCCCTGATTTGTGATCCATTGAGTAGACTAGCTTCTGGACAACACTGGAAATATTGTCAAACCCTGACTTTCTGCAAGTGAAAGCCCTTATCACTGAATCAAAAAGAAAAGACCATTCCCTACTCAGATTCTTTTTGTTCATGCTTGCCAGATTAATCTTTTCAGAGTAATTGATGAAGTCCATGAATTCATAAAGCTCATCCTGAGTTGGAACCTCCACCATCTTGTCAGTAGGTATGCCTAAAACCATATTAACATCACTCTCAGAGATCTCCACCTATTGGCCCTTGATTGTACAATTTATCACTATTGATGCTGCCTGATTCTCATGCACCACTGTTCTTGTCACTGCTGTATTCCAGAAATCCCCTAACATATCTAGATAGAGTACATGATTAACAGTAAGAGTTCCACAAAGTATGTTTAAGACAGAAATTTCACAAAGCTTTTGAAAGCTTCAAGAGCTTGATTTGCACCCAGAAATGCAAGAAAGTTGGTTTCTTTTGGGATAAAGGGTATAATAATGTTTGTTGTCATTGAGAAGAGTAGGAAGTATAGTGGGTAAGAAAAATTGAAGAGAAAGAGTTCGAAACGAGAGAGAAATCGGTTTTGATTTGAAAATTCTAGGTCACTCAGAGTTCTCGAAGGCGTAAGTATGTGTATATCGAGATGTCTGAGTATTTACAGTAAAAGCAAATGACTTATCGAGAACTGAAACATAAATGTTTGAAATTTTCTTATCGAGAAGTAATTTTAAAAAGAGAATTACATATCGAGAAGTTATTTTAATTTACTCTTTTAGAGAACTAAAACTGACTTGTCGAGATGTCAAATAAATACCTAGTTTTCCAAAATGGACTGAATTGTTTCCAATTTTTATTTGAATAAATCCAAATAAAATCAAAATAAATTTATCAAGAGTAATTTACCAAAATAATTTATTGAATTAAATTATTTCAGTTCTGAGTTATTTATAAGTCTAAAATTGTACTTGTAGAGAACTCTGCGAGTTAACACTTATAGAGAACTCTACAATGACTTGTCGATAAGTCATAATAAAGCTTATCGAGAAGTCCCTCGAGAAGTCAGAAAATTGACTTGTCGAGAACTCACTCGAGAAGTCTTAAAATGACTCGTCGATAAGTCAATTAGACTTATCGAATTAGACTTATCGAGAACTCAGTTCTCTATATACTCTTGATCACTTTGATTTTGCCTTGTGCTAATTTTACATATTGACAATGTACATAAACATTTAGATAGTTTTCTTAGAATTGAAAAATTCCAAGCTAAATTTTGAATTTTGAAAAATTAATATGCAGAGATTTCCAAAATATTTAAAATTCATATTTCACTTAATATCCATTTAATCAAATAAAATTTGATTTATTAGAAATTAATCTGCTGCAAAATATTAGCCGAGTTCTTGCCTTAGGATGAAGAATTAAGCATTCCAATTTCACCTACAAGTCTAGTGAAAGTCGCTTCATCCAAAGGTTTAGTAAAACTATCAGCTAAATGTTTTTCTGTTGGAACAAAAATGAGCTCAATGGTACCATTTGTAGCATATTCTATAATAAAATGGTACCTTACAACAATATGCTTTGTTATAGAATGATTAAATGGATTAGCTACAATAGATACAATAGTAGTATTGTCACATATAATTGGGGTTTTATGTAACACTAGGCTATAATCCATTAGCTGATTTCTAATCCAAAGCACTTGAGCACAACAACTTTCAACAGCTACATATTCAGCCTCAGCTGTGGAAGTTGACACAGATTGTTGTTTCTTGCTATACCAGGATACAAGTCTTTGTCCAAGAAACTGATAGCTTCCACTAGTGCTCTTCCTGTCAACCCTGCATCCAGCAAAATCTGCATCTCTGTACCCAACAGCTTCAAAACCAGTTCCCTTAGGATACCATAATCCCAAGTTTGAAGTACCCTTCAAGTATCTGAAAATTCTATTTACAGCCATCAAATGTGATTCTTTTGGATTGGATTGAAATCTTGCACACAGACATGTTGCAAACATAATGTCTGGTCTACTTGCAGTTAAGTATAGCAAAAATCCAATCATTCCTCTATAGCTTGATATATCTACACTCTTGCCATTTTTATCTTCATCCAACTTTGTAGCTGTAGACATAGGTGTAGATGCAAGTGAACAATCAACCATACCGAAATTTTTCAATAAATCTTTGACATACTTAGTTTGTCTTGTGAAGATTCCATCACTTTTTTGACTGACTTGAAGTCCAAGAAAGTAACTAAATTCCCCCATCATACTCATTTCATATTCACTCTACATAAGCTTAGAGAATCTTTGGCAAAACTTTTTATTAGTAGAACCAAAGATAATATCATCCACATAGATCTGAACTAGGATCATATCATCACCATGCTTCTTGTAGAAGAGAGTCTTGTCAATAGTACCTCTAGTGAATCCATGCTTAAGTAGAAAGTCAGAAAATGTGTCATACTAGGCTCTAGGTGCTTGTTTTAGTCCATAGAGAGCCTTGAGCAACTTGTATACAAAGTTTGGAAATTATGGATCTTCAAATCCAAGTGGTTGTTGTACATAAACTTCTTCTTCTAACTCACCATTAAGGAAAACACTCTTGACATCCATTTGATATACTTTAAAATTTGAATGTACAGCAAATGCAAAAAAAATCCTTATTGCTTCAAGTCTTGCAACTGGAGTAAAGGTTTCATCATAGTCAATTTCTTCCTTTTGTGAGTAGCCTTTTGTAACCAACCTTGCTTTATTTTTGGTGACAATTCCATTTTCATCCATCTTATTCCCGTACACCCACTTTGGTGCATGAACCAACTCCCAGACTTTATTTCTTTCAAACAGATTTAGCTCTTCTTGCATAGCAGATATCCAATCAGGATCAAGTAGAGCTTCTTCAGTTTTCTTTGGCTCAACTTGTGAAAGAAAACATGCATGAAGACATTCATTTGCAGTTGCACTTCTAGTTCTCACTCCAGCTGTTGTATTACCAATAATTGCTTCTCTACTGACTTCTATCCCCCTTTCTGGTATGAGTTTATTGACTTGAGTTTTCTGTGTGTTCTTCACCATTGACATGACTTGCATAATCTTTGTCTCTTTCTCCCCCTGAGTTTGTGCTATCAAATTCTGGTCCATGAGATGAGCTTTCATTCACATGATTCACTAGTTCAGTTGACTCTTCATCTATTCTGTGATTTGTGTTGACTTCAACTTCATCATCAGAATCACTATCAATGTTGAAATTTTTAAACTTTAGGGCTTCTGCTTCATTTTTATCAAGGCATTCCAAGCCCGGGAACTTGTCATCATCAAAAGTAACATATGTGTTTTCCATGATTTTCTTTTATTCAATCTCATAGACTTTGTATGCAATCCTTTCCAATGAATATCCCAGAAAAATTGCCTTAAAAACTTTGGAGTCAAATTTTCCCATATATTCATAATTGTCCTTCAAAACATAACACTTGCTTCCAAACACATGAAGATGCTTCAGAATAGGCTTCCTTTTAGATAAGATTGAGTAGGGTGACTTGTCAAGATTCTTGTTAATGAGATATCTGTTTTGAGTATAGCATACAGTATTCACAGCTTCTTCCCAAAAACTAGTTGGCAGTTTTGCATCTTGTAGCATTGTTCTAGCAACCTCTACTAGTGTTCTGTTCTTTCTCTCAAATACCCTATTTTGTTGAGGTGTTCTAGCAGCTGAGAATTCTTGAACAATGCCCTTATCTTTGCAGAATTCATTTAAGGTTGCATTCCTGAATTCTATTCCATTGTCACTCCTCAATTTTTTTTCACACAATTATGATCTTCAGCCTGCTTCTCAATCTTCTTAATATGTTCAATTATGATGTGTGGAGTTTCATCTTTAGAGTGCATAAATTCTACCCATGTGTAATTTAAGTAGTCATCCACCATGAAAAGTACATATCTTTTCTTGAAATTGACGGGACATTAACTGGTCCAAATAAATTCATGTCAATAAGTTGCAAAGTTGCACTTATATAATTCACAGTTTTACTCTTGTGACTTAATCTTTTCATTTTTCCCCTTTTGACAAGCATCACAGACTTCATCTTGAGCAAATTCCAGATTAGGCATGTCTCTTACTAACTCCCTTTTGACTAGAGTGTTGATTGCTTTAAAATTCATGTGAGATACCTTCTTATGCCATAGCTTTCTTTGCTCTACAGATGCCTTGGTGTATAAGCAACAAATTCCATCCTCATTTGCTAATTCCAAGTCTGCAACAAATAAGCTTCATTCACTTGCTCCTTTCAGAACAACTTCACCAGTTTTCTTGCTGATGAAAATGCATTCTTCTTTGTTGAATAAAACCTTGAAACCCTTGTCTGCAAATTGGCTGACACTGTGAAGATTCATTTCAAGACCAGATACCAGTGTTACATCTTCAATGACAATATTTCCAAAAATTAACTTGCCATATCCCATTGTGAAGCCTTTGTTGTTGTCTCCAAAAGTCACTAATGGGCCAGCCTTCTCCTCAAACTGTGATAGAAGGGCCATATCACCTGTCATATGTCTTGACCATCCGCTGTCTATGATCCATATGACTTTCTTCTATTTGCCCTGCACACAATAAGGATTGAGTGTGTTAAGAAACCCAATCAGTGTTGGGTACTTTTTCCCTTTTAACATATTTGATAAAGGTAGAATTTGATGATTCAGAAAGAATAGAGTTAATTCAATGATGTACGTTGTTATTTTTAGCTGAAGATTCAATATTGATTTTCTTAAGATCAACTCCCAACTTGTGGAAACTTTTCATTACTTTCATGTTACAAGGTATGCAATCAAACTTGTCACAGAATGAGTAGGGATTTTCAGCTTTTGCTTCATTGTACTTGCATGCTCCCACTCGTGGCTTACTAACAACCTTTTTGCAAAGGTGAGTTAGATGATTAACAGAACCACATTTTTGACATTTTTTTCTTGGAGCATCCGCAACATAAACAAAATTATTGCTCTTATTTATCCCAATCTTTCCATTTATGTTCTTCTTCTTTCTTGCATCTTCAGTTTTTATTTCCTTGACAGGTGTCTTGGAATCTTGGTTGACCATGGGCTTCTTTTCAGCTTTGGAAGTTGGAGTTGTTTCTGCATTTTTCTTCTCATTGTCTTCATCGGCAATTTCTTGCTTTATGATCAAATCTTCTTCACTGAAATCTACTTCACATGCTTTGAACATAGGTGAACCAACCTTTCTCAACATAGCTGGAACATCTTCATTTTCTGTTGTTTTTCCTTTATCACCTACCGCTTTCTTGTTGCTATTCAAAACATCATAATCAAGACCAATAGCTATGTTATCACATTACTTATTCTTCTCATGGTACTAAATAACCAACTCAGATGCTGAATGATTTCATTTTTACCTCATTCTTCTCAATCTTTTCTCTTAACACAGCTTCAATCTCACTTGCCACTTCAGCTTGTTTTTTAGATATTCATTTTCTTGCTTGACTGACTCAAGCTCCACAAGAAGTAGATCCATCTTTTACTTCTCACTCTCAAGCTTCTCATTAGCTTTTATTAGCCTACTGACTTCCTCAGTAGCTGCTACTAAGCTAGTGTGTATATGAAACATCTCCACACTTATCTTTTCCACAGTCTCCTTATATTGACTAGCATTCAAATCAATAGTGGTTAGATTTGGTACCTTTGATTTTGAAGTGTTAGCTTCTCCATGCTCAAAATCCATAAGTGCATAGTTTCCAACTTTTTCATCCTCATCATCAACATCAGTATCATCCCAACTCTTTCCTTCTGGAATATAAGCTTTTCCAGACTGCTTCATACTTTGCTTCCAGTTCCAAGTAAGATTTATCCTTCTTCACCTTTTTAAGCTTTCTGCATTCAGTAGGAAAGTGACCCAACTCATCACAATTGAAGCACCTTATCTATGATCTGTCCACAGATCCTGTTTTGTAGCCACCTTTGCTAGCTGAATTATACTGAGCTTTTGGTTTCCAGTTGTTGCTGTTGGAAGATTGTCCTTTGCTTTTGAAAAATCTTGGCTTCTTGACTCTTATGTTAGAACATTTTCTAGACAAGTAAGCCATGGATTGATCCAATTCATCTCTCTCATCCAGGGTGTAATATTCATCTTCCTCCAGCTCCAACATAACTTACTTCTGAGGTCATTTGTTCTTTTGTTCCACAGCTTGAAAAACTGGAACTTGATCATCTTGCTCATCTTCACTTTCTTCTTTGTCATTCACAATCAAAGCACTTGAACCATCAACAACATGACTATGGTGTGCTTTCAATGACTTCCTTTGCAATATTTCAAGTTTATAAGTTTTCAAGATTCCATATAGAACTTCCAAAGTCATTCTGCTTAAATCTCTTCCTTCTCTAGTAGCTGATATTTTCTGTTCAAGATGGTCAGGAAGAGCTCGAAGGAACTTTAGGTTAACCTCCTCAGCTTTATAGTATTTATCATGTAGCTACAAGTCATTTATCAATTTATTGAACCTTTCAAAAACTTCAGTGATTCCTTCTTTTGGTTTAGCCATAAACCCCTCATACTGAGAAACCATAATCCTCTTTTGGTTTGACCTAACTTCCTCTGTTCCTTCACATAAGATCTCTATTTTCTCCCAGATCTGTTTGGTTGTGTCACAGTTGACAATGTCATTGTACATTACATTGTCGAGTGACTCTATCAAGATCAGCTGCAAGCCACTATCTAGAGAAACTTTTTCTTTTTCAGGTTCAATATATTCTGAAAGATCTTTAGGAGTATAATGTGCCAGAATGACCATGTCTCCATCTATAGATTTCTCAACGCTTACCATTGGGGCGAAAGGCCCATTATTGAAGATCTGAATGTATAATGGATTGGCCATCCTGATGAACATCATTATTTTCTTTTTCCATAGTGTGTAGTTAGATTTGTTAAAGGTAGGGATTTTGATACTGCTAAGCTTCTGTGTCTTCATTTTTCCAAGATCTTTAATCTGTTTGTTTTCAGATTTTGCTCTGATATCACTTGTTAGGTAATGAATACAACACAAAGGGGTGAATGTGTTTTAGATTATTTTTAAGCTTTTTAAACTGTTGTGGATGGTGAACAAAGTAATTTAACTGTAGAGATAATATGTTTAACTGGAATAATGGAACATGCACATGAACACATTATCTTTCAAAACTCACTTAATTTTATATTAAAATCAAGTATTTCTGGGTTCTTTGTTGATAAAGAACTCAACTTCTCTCTTGAGAGTTACAAAATTTTCTATATCTATTTTGGTACAACTAAAACAAAACATCTAGTGTTTACTTTATAGAACAGTAAACACAGGTTTTACACAAGATGCAATAGCATTACTAAACCCTACTTTAAGTTAACTAAAACTTTCTAATCCTGGCTTAGTATATATTTGCAAATCGTGCATGTCTGTGACTTTGCTTTTTCAGTTAATGTTGGCCTTTGATCATGTACTCTTCAAGCTACTTTTTGTAGAATTTTCAAATCAGTGATTGATTTGTTTGTTGATTGATATTCTTGGATATTTAACTGATCTGCATTCTGTACTTGAGTTTTATATCGAGATCTCCAGTTTGTTATATAGAGAACTCGACATTTCGATAAGTTTAATGGCTTATCGGGATCTCTTATTACTCTATAGTTGTTTTGACTTATCGAAGTTTTCGAGTTCTCTATAAAAGAATTAGGCTTGTCGAGGTCTTCAATCTTCATGACTTCATTTTGGCTTATCGATATCTCTGAGTTCTCTAGTGGAGAAATGACTTGTCGATATCTCAGAGATCTCTAGTGATATTTTGACTTATCGATATTTCAGATTTCTTTAGTGATATTTTGACTTATCGATATCTCAGAGTTCTATAGTGAAGAAATGACTTGTCGATATCTCCAATCTTCATGTCTTCAATTTGGCTTGTCGATATCTCTGAGACTTCTCTATAAGCTTTTCTTGACTTCTTTATAAGCTTTTCTTGACTTCTCGATAAGTCATTCTGGAGTTCTCGAATGACTTCTCTATATGACTTAATATGTGACTTGTAGATTTCTTGACTTAGAATGTTTTTCCCAAAACAGATTTATTCAACTCCAAGCTTCTTCACATTGTCTCTGAGGCATGATCCTCATGATCTTTTTCCAGAATTTATTCTTAGGCTTGAGACTGTTTACAGAAAAATACCCCAATATAATATATTTACACTTTTACAGACTTAAGTGATACAATACAAAATGTAAACTTAGATTAACATACAACTCAATTAGGACTGTCAATTTGACTTAGTCTTGTTATAGTACAGGCATGTCTTGCACAACAATCCCCTTTCAATATCAATGTTTCTCCTCGTAGTTGAAATTTCAGGGTCTGAGTCTTCTAATCGGTACTCATAGTTCCTAAATTTTCGAGCCACTGAATGCCTAATATCAAATCTGAGTTCCCCAGATGCAACGGTAGAAAGTCTTCCACTACTTCAATGCTATGTATCCACACTCTAACCTGCTAACACTCCCCTTCACCTTGAACAGATTCACCGGTACCCAATGATACTCCAAAAGCTTTAGTAGAAGAAACTGGCAATCCTAACTTGTTTACTGCCTCAACAGAAATGAAATTGTGGGTGGCGCCGAGATTCAGCATAACCACCACTTGTGGACTCTTTATCGTGCCCACCATTTTAATTGTTTTTGGGCTGGTAAGTCCCATCACCGAATTTAGCAAAATTTCTGGTTTCCCCGGCCCTTCAGATAAACGCAGTCCTTTTTCCTCTATAGGACTCGTGACTGGACTTTCCTCCTCTTCCTCCTCACATTGTGATAATAAGACGCTTAATTCTTTTTTTTACAGCGGTGTCCAACATGCCATTTTTCATCACACTTAAAACAAATCCCCTTTTCCCTCCGATTTTTCCACTCGTCACTCAATCGACGAACTTCCCCTACAAGTTTGGCTATTCGTAATGGACTCGAATTTCTCGAGCTGGTCCACATTGATGTAGAGTTATGAGATAACATTGAAGGTGCACGTGATGCATTTGATGAGCCACCCATAGATGATACTCCGATGTACCAGTGTCGGAAGAATATGGATCTGAAGAGTAAGAACTATACGTACCTTTAAACCCCGAACTCGTTCCACTTTCTTGAGCTTTAAATTTATTTTCACAGCCAACTTTTAACTTTTCCTCTATTTTTAATGATAAATCTGTAGCTTGATCCAAGCTACGAGGTCCCAATAATCTCAGCTCTGCCTTAATTTTCGCCTTCAACCCATTGATATATTAGCCCTTTGCTATTTCCTCCGGTACCCCTATCAGTGGTGCCATTAATTCAATAACCCTCGTCTGTACTCTACAACTCCTGCTACTTGTTGGTGGTTTAACCATTGTTCATGTAAACTTCCTGCAGCCGTCGGACGAAACTGTTATAATAATATATATATTTCATCTCAGATCATCCGTTTATTGGTCCCCTTCCATGTTCCCACTGATACCATAATAGAGCATCCCCGTCCAGAGTAACGATAGCAGCTTCTAATTGTTCTTCCTCGGTCAGCTTATAGAAATAAAAAAATTATTTTACTTTCAACATCCAACCATCCGGGTTATTTCCGTCAAAATTAGGTAAATCAAGCTTCTTAAACTTCCAACTGAATCCCCCGCCTGCTGCTGAAAATTACCCTCCTGGATCTCTATAAACCCTACCCGACCCCAAATTTCTACCACGACCCGACCCGGTACCAGACCCCTCGGGTTCATCTAATCATCGCTGAACATCACAGATCGTTCCTTGCCTGATTTATACCCAGAATTAGCCTTAGTCATATCCGACAACTTCATCATTGTCATTGTGGATCGAATCTCTTCTTGGAATTTATCTTGTTCCCCCTTCATCAAATTCATAAACCCCTCATGTTTTTTCATCGACCGAGCTACTCTATCTTCCAATCGCTGACCGGTTTGCTCTAATGTTTTTGTCAATTGCTCGATTAGGGTTTTCTGCAAATCATGGGTAGCTTCCTGTACTGACACTGAGATTTGTTCTAGCATCGTTGATCTGAGTTCTCCCAACCCCCGTTCTAACACCTCGATACGAAATTGATTAGTTGGTGGTGCTCCCATCGTCGCCTAGTCACGAATTGCTACTGCCCTAATACCACTTTGCTATAACCCAACTATAGCCCACCAGTACTAGCACAAGAGAATGGACAAGCTGCTGATTCACTTCACAATAATAATAATAATAATGAGAATAATAATGAGAATATAGATTACAGATTCTGAAATGAACACACAAAGGAACCCTTAACTTTGGAGAGGTTAAGGTCTCTCCTAGCGATCACAATCGACTCTATTCTCTTAACCCCTTCTATACCCCACTCCTTCCTTTTATTCCTTATTAATTCACTTCCCTTCTAATTTACCCTTGTAACCTTCTCTTAAGATAAAGACCCTTTTACCCCTTCATATTTTTCTGTTTATTAACAGGTGCTCTCCTGGTGTATGTGAAGTTAACTGGATGTTGACTCCCACACCTTGCAAAGTGTTGGCTGGAGAACATATATTGGGGTCAATTTGACGTGCAGAGAGAATCGTGGAGAGAATGTGTTGAATGAGAGTGGTAATGAATTTTTGTGCATAGAGAAATATTCATACAATTTGTGTGAAATTATCGAAAGTGTGACATCTGCTGTTGTAAACGTGTTTCGGTTCCTTGACTTGCATGTAAATCCTTTTTCAAAGTTTTGTTGTTTCCTTCACTTTCAGCGTTTGGGCTGTTTAGGCATTCTTCCAATTCTACCTTGGGGAAGCTCACTTATTCCTGAATCCTGATCATTCAGAATAATTCGTGTTTTTTGGGAATCGGCTTTTCTGGCTTCATCATTTCATAGCCTATTCTGAGGGAGAGGTCACATGATAAGGGTGTTCGTTCTAATATCAGAACCTGACCAGTGACTGCTGACCGGTAGCTAGGATATCGCCTGTGGGCTTTTTCCAGTTGTGAACTTGTAATAATTTTTACAAAACTTCTTCTTAGAATAAGAGCTTGTTTATTGACACTTGGTTCCACATGCAGTCTATAGAGAGATGCATAGTTTTATCTTGGGTATTTCAAGAAAGACGACACCGATTACAACCAATATACCCGAAAGTACCCAGTCACATTTTAATTGTTACATTGTGTTGTGTCTGCGAGAAGTACATTCATCTGGCTGCCCAAGTATTACATAAAGAAACTTGTGGACTAGAAAAAGATACAGAGCAATAAATCATAGAATGATATGATCAAATTAACATCTATAATTTCTTCAGAGCAACAACAAAAGAGATGGGACTAATTTCTTGCAAATCCAATTCTTCATCCACCAATTTCCCAAACACGTCAAACAAACTGTCAAGGATCTCTTCACCGAAATGGTGGCTAATCATCGATTCCTGTATAGCCCTAACCGCCATTGCCACTGCTGTGCCATAGCTCATCTCCCCCTCGGCTTTCTTCTCCATTTCAAACATTTCCAAGCGGTCCACTACAAATGAACCCTCTTTACGCACTTCAACTCTTATTTCATCTTCTGAAGCAGCATAAAAGTGTACATCGTACTCATCAAGCTTCTTCTCCTCGACTTGTCCCTGCATAACATTAGCATTCTTAATGATAATCAATACTTGATCTACAAATCCTTGTAAAATCATATTTCTTGTAAGAAAATACCATCAACGAGTTAGTTATTTACCTTTGAAATCAAAATTTTAAATGATCTAGAAAGTATTTTCCATAAAAAGGAATTCCCTCTATCCACATGATTTGAGCCACTTCGACCTAACAAAATAAGCACAGCACATCCTCCAGAAACAAGCTCTCCTGATCGTGATCGGAGAAACAAATTAAAGTCCTCTTGGAACTGTCTATGGTATGCTTGAGATACCTCGGGCGGGCTTGATTCAGATATGTAAATGCAGCCTTTGTTTACTGATTCACCTTCTTTGTTATATATCGCAGCTGGTACCTGTTTATAAGATGCACAATAAATTTCGTAGTGCATATGTTAAAGTAAAATAAATGTACATTTACTGGTGTCCCAAGAAGTATGAAAAGAAGGGGAAAAAAAGAAAAGCAAATGATTAGGTTATGCCATGTGCATAATGAAACTTACTCTGGAAAGCCAGTGCAAGCTGTAGGAGGAATAAACAAAATGCAAGCACTTGTCTGGAAAAAGTCTTCCGTAAAATGTGCCTGGATAAGCAGCTATGTAAATAGCTGGTGAACAGTTACTTGTACCAGTAGTTCCATACTGCTTGTGTTCTTTCAATTCTTTGTAGAAATCTGGCAAGCTCTTAAAGATTGCATTGAAATCATTTGTAGGGAGGTCATTAAGGTAAATCCGAAACTCGGGTGGTGGATAGATCGAAAGTTTTTGGCATGTTTGTCCAACAGCATCAACCAGAGTTTTTATTGATGATAATGTGTTCTGTCCTGAGGAACACCCTAAGTCAGCTATGCCAATGCTCTTTGGAGCTGTTTTCACATACACTTCCTGAATCGCTTCTGTTGTTATATGCTTCACCATATCAGATCCCTTTTTCTGCATTTCAGCACAATTGATACGAGGCCAAAACGTTAAATAATTATTAACAGATTTTACATGATAGTATATGAAAATTTAGAACATAAGAGTTGAACCTGCAATGAAGAATTTCTGGCATAGCTAGTATCTCCAACTCCTCCAGTCATGTGGAAAACTTTCTCTACATCCATGATTTAACAATAAGTGTACTTTGTTTTAATATTTATGGCATTGCAAGTCCTTTTATAGGAGGATGATGATTATGCAATGCTGTGATTCTTTCTTCCAGGTTATAAGATTTTGCTTTTCCCCTATTCTTTTATCATCATAATAACCTAGAAGTAAAATATATCAGTGAAATTTGATTATTTTAGGGAAAAACATTTGAGTAACGAGTTTTCTAATGTGTGCCCAAGGGCACACAATAAGCTCCTCTAATCATAAATATTGATGGACCAAACTCATAAAATTTAGTTGTTATTGTGTGCCCTTGGGCACACATTAGAAAGATAGTTTGAGTAATGCTACATGTATAGAATTTTTGTACAACACTATATTAAATACATTTGTCGCCACTATGATTATGGTTCTCTAGTGTACACCCTCAACTTATTTTCATTTGTTTATCTAAAAATTGTGTTTTTGTGGTGTACTTACAAAATTTTTATTATTTAATTGTACCGGTTATTACTATGCATTTACTTTTTATTATTTAAAAAAAATTACATCTTTATGTTTTATATATTTTCTTATAGTATGTATTTATTTTTGTATTTTAATGCTAGTATAGTTTCTTTTCAATTAAATGTTTAACTTTTTATATTAAGTTTTAAAAAAAATAATTTCATTATAAAACATTACAACAAATAAGATTGATAAAAAGTAATCAAAACACTATAACATAATGAACAACCGACTTGTAAAATTATATGTTTCAATAGAAATCAACAATAAGTCTCAATAAAAAAAACCATAACATACTTGTGTTCATAATGAAATACCCAAATTAGATCAAATAAAAAAGAACATGTTCAATAACTTTCCAACTTAAAACATCTCATTAATAATTTTTATTCTCTTTGATTTCTAAAATAGGAGGATAGAAGGCTTGTATGTGTTCCTCCAGATGACTTGGATCCATATTTGTTGTACCACCATCATGACTCCAATAAGGGATTACCTAATATAATGTATACAAAATATGTTAATATATATACTCTTTTTTTTTTAAGCAAGAAATCAATTCCATTAAAAAGAAGCATCAAACAAACAAGCCTCTACCAAATGTTTAGGGAGAGACGTTACACAAGGCAATCTAGCTATTCCATGAGCTACCTTGTTAGCCTACTTTCGAACATGTTTGATAATAAATTCCAATAATCCTTGGAGAATAATTTTGCAATGATCGATCACATGACCTACTTCCAGCATATACTCTAGTTGCATCAACTGTTAGCTTTGAGTCCATCTCCACTATTACCTTCCTTTCATCTTGAGATATCACCCATGACAGAACTTCTTTATGTTAGTATATATACTCTTAAAATAAAATAAAGATATTATAATCTTATAGCCATATTACATACCTCAAAATAACCAGGAGTATAATAAGAAGAAAATGCCTGTACATGGGTGCTGAGAACAAATTATCACCAGCAAGTGAGTGATGCTTATGATTGTCCTTGATATTTACATTTTCCTGGAAAAAAACAAAAAAAATGAAACTTAAAATTTTGTATAACCATACTATTACTAATTAAATACTTTAAACACATACTGCCAATTAAATTTTAGGTGGAAGCACATACCATGTGACAATATTTGTTTTGATTTTGTGTTTGGCAACTTTTTGAATTTTGTGCTTCATCAATATTTTCAAATGATTTGGAATATATGTCCTGGTAAAATATGAAAATATAAGTAACATATGAATTAAAAAATAAATAATTATAATATATATGCAAGAATTATAAATTCCATACATGTTCTTTCTTCTCATCTTTTTTCTTTTTACTCCCTTTTTTCTTTGTGGTAGCTTTTTCAACAGTGGGAATTTTTCTATTAATTGGTGGGCGTCCTTTACCTCTAAAAACCACCGGATCAATTATGTTTGGATGCTCACTGTTTGTCTTAATTTTTGTTCCACCATCTTTAGAAGGTTGAGCAGCTGATGCTTGGTATGACTATCAAGAATTTTTTTTAATTTAATTGTCCATTCCACCCCCTTTTCATATTTGAAATCATTATCCATTGCCATCTCAACTACCTTATAGGAAGATTTACACATCTTTTCAAATCTTTGTATCTCATTATTAACTGCCAAAGTATTATAACTTATCTTCACCCGAGCATGACATCTTTTTATATCTTTCCTCCATCTATTCATGATATATTTGGAAGGAATGTCATAAACTCTTTTGTAAATAAGAATTGGAATTGCATGTCTACAAAATATTCCTCTAAATTCAAACAACTTACAGTTGCAGATGACTTCCAAATTTACAGTCTTCAATAACTTCATATTTTGAGCCATCATCTTGAATTGGAAAAACTTCACATTAAAGTTTTCCTTTCAATTCTTGTTGAAACTCTTTAAACTTTGCATTTGTATAAATAGACTGAATTTATTTTTCCATTTCATACTCTGTAATGCATGGATACATTGAGTTGTATGAGTTAAAATCCTCTTGATTCTCTTTTTCTACTTTACTTGCAAGCGCATTGTCATATTATTCTACAAACTGTTTCATCGTTGTTTTTGAGTTCACATACCCATCAAAAAATGAGTTCATACTCTTACTTCGTTGTGTAGTAGACATACCAGCCCATAAAACTTCCTTCACATAAATTGGCACCCAACGAATCCTCTCATTGTATAATCCACTTAACCACTCATTATCTTGGAGCTCAAACTTTTCAATCATATTAGTCCAACTTTCTTCAAATTCATCCATACTTATGGAATTATACATAATATTTTTTAGAAAATGTTAGATATGTTTGATGATGGCATGACTAATCTGATGTATTTAGTTTCAGAACTTAATATCAGGACTTATCAGGACTTAGCTGAAAATTAGGATTTACTGAAGACAGGAAGATATCAGAACTTAAGGTATCAGAACTTGTAATATCAGAACTTAAGGAAGGATATGCTTCAGAAGTAAAGTGCGGCTGATTTCTAGGAGAGGATCTGGACTAAACAAAGGAAGATATGCTTTAGGAGTTGGATGACCAGAAGACTTGTAAAAAGATAATATCTGATTGATATATTTTATGAAGAGATATATTTCATATCAATTAGAAGATATCTTGTAACTGTGTACTATATAAACACAGCTTAAGGTTTACACTACATGTGTTATCATTCACGAGAAAATTATTTATTGTAACCCTAGCAGCTCTTAGTGATATCATACATCACTGAGAGAGTAGATTAACCTACTATAACAGAGTTTGATATATTGAATAAACTTCTTTTTTGTTACATACTTGTGTTTATAATAGAATTGATTGTAGATACTATATTGAACCCCTTTCTATAGTATCATTGAGGCCTAACAAGTGGTATCAGAGCCAATCTGTTAAGCTTACAAACAGTTAAGATCCAAACAAACAATCAATCTTGTCTGATCAAGCAAAAATACCAGACCCTCAAGAACCTGCAAAGGTTCAACCCATTCAAAACACCGGTAGATATGAAACCATCAGGGTTCCTATGCCCAGGGTGTCTGAGTACCCTGTATGGAGTGTGAAGATGGCCATGTTTCTGGAATCTACAAATCCAAAATATTTAGACAAAATTTATGATGATCCACACAAGCCCACAAAGCTTTCTGTTGCAATTGGGAATAAGCCACAGAGGATGATTCCCAAAGAAAAGAGAGAATTCACCAATAAAGACATCTCTTCACTAGGCAAGGATGCAAAAGTAAGACACTTGCTTCATAGTGCACTTGACAATGTCATGTCAAACAGAGTGATTGGATGCAAGACTGCAAAAGAAATCTGGTATGCATTGAAAGTGAGATGTCAAGGAACCAATGCCATCAAAAAGAACAGGATGACAATACTCACACAGGAGTATGAGCACTTTGACTCAAAATCTGATGAGTCACTAACTGATACATATGACAGATTCACACAGCTGTTGAATGATCTGTCACTAGTGGATAAGGAATATGACACAGAAGATTCAAATCTGAAATTCCTGAAAAGTGGGATTTGAAAGCTACTACAATAAGAGACAACTATGAACTTGCATATATGTCTCTTGATGAAATCTATGGGATGCTCAAGACTCATGAAATTGAGATGGAACAAAAAAAGAAGAGGAATGGAGGGAAGTCTAAGACAGTTACTTTAAAGGCTGAAGAAAATCCAATTATCTCTAGGAAGGTAAAAGGAAAGGCTCTTATCATACAGTCTGATTCAGAGTCATCAGATTCTGATGATGATGATTCAGAACCTGAAAATTTATCTGAAGTGGATGTTGATGCAGAGATGATACAACTGTGTGCTCTTATGGTGAAGGATATCACAAAGATAGCCTACAAGGAATTCAGAAAGGGTAAGCATTTTTCCAGGAAATATGGAAGTTCTGACAAGAAAGAGTTCAGAAAGACTGAAGTCAAAGAAGGAAAGTCTGACAGAGGAGACAACTCAAATGTCAAATGCTACAATTGTGGTGAAAGAGGCCACATCTCTCCTGATTGCAAGAAAGGAAAAGGTGATAAAGGCCAGTCACTTATCACAAAGAAGAAAAACTGGGAAGACATTTCAGAATCTGAAGAAGAGGTTAACTATGCCTTAATGACAAATGCTGATAGCAGTTCTGATGTTGTTAAACTAGAGGTACCTCTATCAACTCTTGCTTTTGATACATAAGATATTACTGAGTTGAGATTATTTATGAAAAACATTTATATTAGCTATAGAGATCAGACTTTAGAGAATGAAATATTAAAATCTGAAAATCTAAAGTACAAAAACAAAAATAGCTATCTTGAAGAAGAGTTAGTCAAGATGAACACTATTCAGACAGAGAGAGATAATACTGTGTATGTTAAGAATGAATTACTTAAACAGAATGATTATATAAAAACTGAATTAGAGAAAGAAAGAGAAATCATCAGGACTTGGACCAACTCAGGCAAAATAACTCAGAATATTCTAAGTAGTGGAAACTGGAAAAAGGGGTTAGGTTATAAAGATGGTAAAAGTGAGAAAGGGACTTTGCCAATTAAGCCAATTGCTATCAAACAGACTAAAAAGCCAAAGATAAATCCTGTTAAATTTGTTGCAAAAACTGTTGTGTCTGATTCTGAAGAGATGAAAGACTCTAAAAAAGAAGTCAAAGAAAAGTTAACTTCTGACAAATTAAAATAGGATAAACCAGCTTTGGTAAATATTGGCTTAATGACAAAGAAGTAGCTTAAGTATAAGCTGAAAGAGATTAAAAATGTGAACAAGGTAAAGGAAGCTAGGAAAAATAGGAATGGAAAGGAAGGTGTGAATAAAAGTAATAATTATATGCCTGTTCCTAATGCTCCTAGAAAGAAATGCTATAATTATGGAAACTCTAACCATCTTGCTTCTTTTTGCAGGAAAAATAAAGATATAAACTATTTACCTCCTAAATCAGGAGTTAAGAGTCAATCTGTTAGGTTTAAACCACAAAATCCTTATTTTTATTGTGGCAGTTTATGGCATTCTATTTATACTTGTAAGGAATATCATAGTTTGTACTATGATTATTATGAAATAAAACCTTCTTTAAAGAAAGTTAGTGTAATTCCTTCTAGTATAAATTCTGATGCGAAGTCTGATATAAAGTCTGATAAAAAGCATGTTAGCATAAACTCTGAAACTAAATCCGCTGTAAATGCTAACAAACTTAGCAAGGCCAAAGGATCCAAGCAAGTCTGGGTCCTTAAAACTAATCAATTGTGGTCTTTATGATTGCAGGGCAACAGGAAAAACATCCTGGTTCTGGACAGTGGATGTTGAGGACATATGACTAGAAATAAAGCCCTGCTATTAGACTTTATGGAGAAAGCTGGCCCAAGAGTTTCTTATGGAGATGACAACATAGGAAAGACTCTGGGATATGGCAATATCAATCTTGGGAATGTCATAATTGAAACAGTAGCTCTTGTCTCAGGACTTAAACATAATCTGCTAAGTGTGAGTCAAATCTGTGACAGAGGTTATCATGTGGATTTCTTTGAAGAACACTGTGAAGTTGTAAGTAATTCTACAGGCAAAGTGGTTCTGAAAGGTTACAGACATGGTAACATATATGAAGCCAGACTTTCAACAAATTCTGATGGTTCTGCAATCTGTTTGTTAAGTAGAGCATCAATTAAAGAAAGCTGGAATTGGCACAAGAGACTCTCTCATTTAAATTTTAACAACATAAATGAGCTAGTAAAGAAAGATCTTGTGAGAGGACTGCCAAAATCAATATTTGCTCCTGATGGTCTTTGTGACTCATGTCAAGAGGCAAAACAAAGAAACTCTTCATTCAAGAGCAAAACTGAGTCCTCAATTCTTGAGCCTTATCACTTACTGCATGTTGATTTATTTGGTCCAGTCAATGTCATGTCTATTGCAAAGAAGAAATATGCTATGGTTATAGTGGATGAGTTCACAAGATACACTTGGGTGTATTTCTTGCACAAGAAGAATGAAACTGCATCTACTTTAACTGATCATGTCAGACAACTGGATAAGTTAGTCAAAGATTCTATTAAAATAAGAAGAAGTGATAATGCCACTGAGTTCAAGAATTCAATCATGGAAGAGTTCTGCAAAGAGCATAAAATAAAGCAGGAATTTTCTGCACGTGGAACTCCACAGCAGAATAGAGTTGTAGAAAGAAAGAACATGACTCTTATTGAAGCTACATGAACTATGCTTGATGAAGCAAAGCTACCAACCTATTTTTGGGCCGAAGCTGTGCAGACTACTTGTTTTACACAGAATGCTACACTCATAAACAAGCATGGAAAAACATCATATGAGATGGTGAAGAAAAAGAAGGCAAATATGAAATACTTTCATGTATTTGGATGCAAGTGTTTTGTTCTTAAGACTCATCCTGAACAGCTGTCAAAATTTGATCTAAAAGCTGATGAAGGAATTTTTGTTGGATATCCACTTTCCACAAAAGCCTTCAGAGTCTACAATTTAAGAACAAGGGTTGTCATGGAATCTATCAATGTATCTTTTGATGATAAAAAGATTATTGGACTTGTAGATTTCAATGATCATGATCAGTTGAGATTTAAAAATGAAGATGTAAATTCTGATGACCTAAATCCTGATCCTGTAAGTTCTGGTGGGTTAAATTCTGATGCCATTGAAACTGTGGTAACTGCTCCAAAAAAAAATGTACCTGTTCAGGGGGAGCAAACTGATGATCATACCACATCTCAAGACTCTCAAGAGGCATCAAAACTAGTCACTGGCTTTTCAAGTTCTGATTCATCAAGTTCTGATGAGCCAAATTCTGACAATACCGGAAACTCTAATTCTTCAATTCCTGAAGGATCCAACTCAAATTCTGGAATCTCAGAAAGCATAACTTCAGGGGGAGCATCAGAAAATGCTGATGGAGACAACATGGATCATGAGGTAGGATCCAGTTCTAGAGATCAACTTCCATCTGCAAGGAAGTTGACTAAATCACACATACCTGACTTAATAATTGGAGATCCTGAAGCAGGTGGCGGAACTAGAACAACAACAACAAATGAATGTCTCTATCATTCCTTTCTATCTCAGAATGAACCAAAGAAAGTGGAAGAAGCTCTTCAAGATGCTGATTAGGTGCAAGCAATGCAGGATGAGTTATATTGAAATTGAAAGAAATAAAGTCTAGACCCTAGTGCCAAGACCAAAGAATAGATCCATTGCTGGCACAAAATGGGTGTTCAGAAATAAAACTGATAGTGATGGCATAATAACAAGTAATAAAGCAAGACTGGTTGCAAAAGGATATTCTCAACAGGAGGGTATTGACTATGATGAAATATTTGCTCCAGTTGCTAGATTGGTAGCCATAAGAATATTTTTGACTTATGCTGCTCACAAGAAGTTTAAAGTCTTTTAAATGGATATAAATAGTGCATTTATCAATGGAGAATTAGAGGAAGAGGTATATGTTGAACAACCTCCAAGATTTGTAGATCCAAAATTTCCTAATGATGTCTACAGACTTGATAAAGCACTCTATGGCCTAAAGCAAGCTCCAAGAGCATGGTATAAAACTCTGGAACAATTTCTTCTGGAAAGTGGATTTACCAGAGGAACAATTGATAAAACTCTGTTCTATATCAACCATGGCAAGGACTTACTTTTAGTCCAAATTTATGTTGATGATATCATTTTTGGTTCTACAAATGCTAAAATCTGTGAAATTTTTTCAAAGCTAATGCAGTCAAGATATCAAAGGAGTATGATGGGAGAACTTAGCTATTTTTTGGGACTTCAAGTCAAGAAAACTGAAGAAGGAACTTTCAAAAATCAATCCAAGTACACCAGAAATTTACTCAAGAAATTTGGAATGCAAGACAGTTCTACTGCACCAACTCCCATGGCCACTGCCACCAAGTTAGATAAAGATACTGGAGCATCAGTAGATATTACTAACTACAGAGGTATGATTGGATCTTTACTCTATTTAACTGCAAGTAGACCAGATATCATGTATGCTACCTATCTTTGTGCAAGATTTCAGGCTGATCCAAGAGAACCTCATCTAATAGCTGTGAAAAGAATTTTCAAGTACCTCAAGGATACAGCTGATCTAGGATTGTGATATCCTAGGGAATCAGATTTTAAGCTAATAGGTTACTCAAATGCAGATTTTGCAGAATGCAAAATAGACAGGAAAATCACTAGTGGAAGCTGCCAATTTTTTGGAGGCAGATTGGTTTCTTGGTTTAGCAAGAAACACAAATCAATTTCCACATCAACTGTAGAAACAGAATATATGGTTGCAGGAAGCTGTTGTGCATAGATTCCGTGGATGAAGAATCAATTACTGGACTATGGGTTAGAATTTTCTAAAATACCCATTTACTGTTATAATCAAAGTGCTATTGCTATGACAGGAAATCCAGTTCAACACTCATTGACAAAGCACATCAGCATTAGGTACCATTTCATAAGGGAACATGTGATGGAAGGTACAGTTGAATTGCATTTTGTTCCAACAGATCAACAACTAGCAGATATCTTCACAAAACCACTATGTGAAGCTACTTTTACATGACTGGTTAATGAACTTGGAATGGTTTCAGGTTCTTTCTCAAAATCTGTTTAGTTTTTATTCTCATACATCAGACTTTATGATCAGTGTTTACAGATTTTCTTATCTCAATGTAATCTGTGATTAAATTGTAACATATTAAACACTGCTTATTATCTGATATGATTCTAGAACTCTGAAAGTGTTTTGAATGTTCTGTGACTATTCAATCCAATGAGGATTATCTTGTTAGATGCTGACTTAGTAGTCTTTAAAAAACTATGTATCCCATGTTTGAATTAGTTATTTATGTGGAAATCAATAACACAAGAAAATTCTGATTTTGATCTTAGTCAAATTTACTTCCTGTATCTTATTACTAAGTCACAAACTAGATGATTGCTTCTTATCTGTCAAATTTTGATGTCTGTAAATCTTAAGGATGAATTGCATGCTTGATAAGCCTCACTTATCTATAGAAAATAAAAAAAATAAATTAAAATCAGGTACTCCTTTGAGATCTAGAGTAAATGTGAAAGGGAAGATCCAAATGCATTGCTGGAATTAAGTTATATGCATTAGAAAATCAAATTCATTTTTCTTGGTGACTTTTCACATTCTCTGATTACTGGAGAAATATTCTGATAACAACATAAATTCTGATGAGAGTTGTAACTCATTTACACTGAGAAGCCATTTTCAAAATAATTTCAAAAGATGCATAAAATAAGCAAAAACAGTTGAGGTGGATTCTTGCATAACTTTGTTCTACAGTAGACTTCACAATTCAAGATATATTTTAAGCATTTTTTTAGTTATGCCTTACTTCTAAGATATACTGAAGTTTATCAGATTTTAATCTTTATATGATCATTTGCACATACACACACTATCACTCCATATGAATGATGAAAATTACTGTGGTGATTAAGTTGTTTCTGATAAACAGTTTAGTATTATTTGCAAAAATTCTGAGGACAAGTTCTGATTATGTATTGATGATTAAACTCTGAAGAAACCAGTCAGTATTTGTGTGAAGAAACACAAAAATAGTCATTCACCTTTTTTAGTACAGAAGCCATGTTCTGATGACCGTTAAATTATGATAATAGTCAAGTTCTGATGCAAATCCTGATGCTTACATGGCATTATTTATTTACTTGACTTATTTTTGATATTTACTGTAACGGTCATATTTTCAGAAAATACTTAAGTGAGATAAAAACATTGTTAATCTTTTGCTTAATGGGAAACGTGTTTGTTTTGACAACTGCATGTACACAATTATTACTGCACGTTTACCGTGCCCACTAATAATGTTTTGACTGATTACATGTTGCCATGTGTCAAAAGTTCGGTTCAGCTTCAGAAATTAGCCATTGTAATAAGTGGAGCGTATATATATCAGAGATAAAAGATTTTACAATCTTTTACCTACGTTCTCACTCTTTTCTCATCTCTCTTATTCTCTTACACTCTTACTATTTTCTGATGCTACTTTCTTACAGGCATTTTATCAAACACTTTCTACACACACATTCTTTCACTTAATTTCTCACAGAAATGGCACCAAAGGACGTTATCTTTAATGGAGCCAAGTTCGTCCCCAACAACTATATGGCTATTCTCAGCAAGGACGATGCTCCTTCAGATCTTCACTTCATTCAAGATTTTCTTGCTCGCAGTGAGATTTGGTATGCTTTGACCCAACCACAAGCACTCTCGGGAACACAAATACTGGAGTTTTGGAGGCCTGGAGTCTATGATGATGGTGGTGAAGATGGGTCTCCAAGCATCATTTTCACAACTGGGCAAGATGAGCATCTGGTTAACCTGTCTACTGTTCGACAAGCTCTGCATTTGCCAGAAAATTGTACTTTCAATGCTCAGAATGGGGATCCACTTCTACAGAGCATGATGGCCAATCTTGGCTATGAGAAAAGTCTGTCCAAGCTGGGACAACTAAAGAGGCCCTATATCAGAAGGGAGTGGAGCTTCTTTTTTGATTGCATCACCAGAGCCTTTGCCAACAAATGCTCAAATTTTGATGTTATTCCAATTCTGAGTCAGCAAATAGGGTATGCACTTCTTAATCCAACTCATTTTGATTATGCAACTGCTATTTTGGGTTTTATTGGGGATAGGATGAAAGAGGACCCAAATATTGTTTATTTTGCTAGGTTCTGTCAGCTTATTTACAGTTTTTGTTGTTCTGATAAGCCCCAAGTCTTTAGTGGCTTGATTCAACCTTTTCAACTTCATAAAAGGGCCTTCACAGACTTGTTACCTGCTGATAATAAGAAAGACATACTAAGACCTCCTCAAATTCCTCTATCTGTAAAACAGTTCTTAGTAAACTCTAACCCCAACACATACACACCCAAATTTCCTGAAGTTGCACCCTCTCAACCACCACAATCCACTTCTGGTGTCTCTCAGTAGATACCAGTTGTCAGCACTTTCAAATCCAAAACCAAACCAACCTCTGGTATTTTTCAAAAGGTGCCAGTTGTAAAATCTGCTTCAATATCCAGACCCAAATCTTCAAGAGCAAAATCTGTTCCTCAATCTCCACCAAGGAGAAAGAGAAGGCTGATTTTGAGAGATGAATCAGATGAGGAAGAACAAGTCCAGGTTCCTACATCAGAACCTGTGACAATAGAAGCTGAAGAGGTAACTCCTCAGAAACAGAATGAAGCTGTGGGTTCTGGGATTTTGAAAAGGAAAAGACCTTCAAGTTCTGATACAGATCATGTCACTCCTCCATCTAGAAAATCAAGGAAGGTGAGAGCAGGTGTGTATTTTGCACAAACTCAATATGAGGATACTGAAGATGCTGATGAAGGGGATAAGGAATCTCTGATGTCATCAGAACCTATTGTGATTGAAGCCCTACCAGCAGCTGAGGAAGTTCTGATAAAGGAATCTAAAATTCTTGAAGACCACAGATCAGAACCTGAACAATAATCTGTGACTTCTCCACCTCACTCTTCAATCAAAGCTACAGATGATGTTGAAGAACAAGAGACAAGTCCTGAAATAGATATTCATAATTTGAATATACCTTCTGTTCTCTATCTGGAAGCTCCACCAGCAAAACAACCAACATCTCCTGTTTCACCAATTCTACAGGATGAGATACAATCAACTTCAATTCTGGATATAGATACTGAAGATCAGAATTTAGATGCTTCAGAGTCTCCTATAGCCACACACCTTGGTGTTATCTGAAGATGAGGAGATTCTAACAAGTTCTGGAGAGTCAGCTTCAGTAAATACTTCATTGCCTACAGGAAATGAGGCTTTATTTCAGTTTGAGGAAGAGGCTCCAGTTTCATGGGAGGAAACCTTCAGAGGGGCTGAGTGGATGCACAAATGGAATGATACTAATTTTATTCCTAGCCCACATGTTCTGTCAGACATATTTCAAAAGCTGATGAGTTGCTGACAAGTTCTGACTTCAAGCACCAACTAAAAGTCACAGCTCTCAGTACTAGAACTCTACAAGGACAACACTCCATGACTCATGCAAATGTTGATAAACTTCAAGAGATAGCCGATAAGATGGAAATGATACAAAAGCTAGACAAGAAGAGGTTTATCAGACCTATTCATGAAAAAGTAGAGGTTATTGAGCTTGTTCAAGTCCAGCAGCAGGCCCAACGGGATGAGGTATTACAAAATCAGGCTGCTCAACAGACTCAGTTAAATGATATCCAATCTTCAATGGAACTTCTTCTTTCACTACTCCTGAAAGATGATGCCAAAAAGGGGGAGAAGATAGTTAAGTCCAAACGCTCACCAATCAAGACACTGAAGAAAAAGGATGATCATAGTGATGACCAGGGAAATGAGATCCAATCTTCAGTGGAACTTCTTCTTTCACTACTCCTGACCATGCAATTGAGCAGGATTCCTTCTCAACAGACATATTCCCATCAGAGATTGTCTGGTTCTACTCAAAGGAGGAATAAGGAAGGAAAGAAACCTACAAATCAGGATGTTCCTTTGTTGATCACAAATTCTGATGATCAAGTTTTGACAACTACTTATGATGTAATGATTCAAGCTGGAAGCCAAGATTCACAGAAGTTTTTGCAGACTCTGAAATTCAAGGGAAAGAAAGCAACATTCTTTTACAAGGATCCCAAAATTCAAACTATTGATGAAGAACTGGCCAAGAGACTATTCCTTAAGGATAATCCAGGAGTGGATTTAGAGGAATTAAGAGAAGAAGAAGCTAAATTTGCTGTTGAGAAGAGCAAACCAAAGTCAAAAGCTTTTGATGCTAAAAAGCCACCAAGGCCAAAAGAAAAGGGGATTGTGATAAAAGAAAGATCTGCCACAGAGATTCCTAGATTAAGGACTAGATCTCAAACTACTACTGATCCCAAAGACAAGGGAAAAGGAAAAGTTGGGGAGACAGTCAAGAAGCAGAAAATGAAGATTCCTCAAATTCTGATGGATCATGTGTGCAAGATGGTTCAAGTCTTTGATGACGCTACTGCAGAAGATGAAACTGTTGAAACTCTGAAAAGAAGAAAGATGATAGAAGAATCTAAGACAACCTCTGACATAGCTCAAGTTGTTCAGAGTGAAGAAGTTCAGAACTTAACAAATCCTGAAGAAATTTCAGAACAACAAGCTACAGAAGAATCTGCAAATTCTGAACAAGTCATCAAGACATCAACCTATGATAGAGCTCAAGTTGATTTGGACAAGATGACAATTGCTGATAAGAAGAAACTCCTGTGGAGAAATGTTAAACCATCAGATCCTAAGAAAAGTCAACTGCTATCTGATTTCATGACTGTTGGAGTGAATGCCAGAGAAAAGACAGATATGGGTTAGGATCAAGCCAAGCCAAGAAGAAAACAAGAGTTGAAGTAACTATCAAAGATCCATTTTTATTAACTGACAAACCACTTGAGGAAGTTACACAGAAACACCTTGAAAAGGTAATATCTGCTCAAGTGGTAATGGATACTCATGATAAGAGTAAAGTCAAGGAAAAGCTGATTATATTTCTTAAAGATGGAAGAACATACAGAATGTCAGAATCAGATGTGCTGAACAAATCTCTTAAAGAACTTCAATTCATTCATTATCTTTTGGAGATAAAGTCTGAGGTTACCAGAAGATGGTCAAATTTCATGATGAAGATCATAAGGGATAAAGCAAGATCTCTGGATCAAGGGTTGCATAATTTATTCCAAAGATAGTTGAAGATGATGGAAGAGAAATTCCAATGAAGAAGAATTCTGCTAAGATAGAAGTTATTCTGAAATAGAAATATCTATGCTACAATGAACACTCCTCTCATCCAAGGGTAATCAGACTTGGTGATGGATTGGAAAGAAATCACATTTCAGTACTTAGGACTGTCATCTACCAGATTGGAAGTCAAGATGAAGAACTGCAGCAAGGCAAGGCTAAATTAGCTCAAGTCCTGAGAAATGCAGAAGAGAAGCTGATATCAAACTTTGTCAAGAATCATTTTGGATTCAGATTGATTCAGTAAGATTGGTAAAAGCTGCAAGGACTGTAAGTTGTAGTTAGTTGTCTAAATAAACTCTCATTGCATTTGTACTTAAATGTTTTTGACATCATCAGGTTTATAACTTGTACATTTTTTATAATATACAAGTTGGGGGAGATTGTTAGATATATTTGATGATGTCATGACTAATCTGATGTGTTTAGTTTCAGAACTTAATATCAGGACTTAGCTGGAAATCAGGATTTACTGAAGACAGGAAGATATCAGAACTTAAGGTATCAGAACTTATAATATCAGAACTTAAGGAAGGATATGCTTCAGAAGTAAAGTGCGGCTGATTTCTAGGAGAGGATCTGGACTAAACAAAGAAAGATATGCTTTAGGTTTTGGACGACCAAAATACTTGTAGAAAGATAATATCTGATTGATATATTTTAGGAAGAGATATATTTCATATCAATTAGAAGATATCTTGTAACTGTGTACTATATAAACACAACTTAGGGTTTACACTATATGTGTTATCATTCACGAGAAGATTATTTATTGTAAACCTAGCAGCTCTTAGTGATATCATACATCACTGAGAGAGTAGATTAACCTACTATAATAGAGTTTGATATATTGAATAAACTTGTTTTCTGTTACATACTTGTGTTTATAATCGAATTGATTGTAGATACTATATTCAACCCCCTTCTATAGTATCATTGAGGCATAACAAAAAAATTTTGATAGAATCATACTCGTCATAACCCTTCAACTTTTCTGGAAACTTTTTCAATATATGCCATAAGCACCATCTATGTCGAGCTTCTGGAAATACTTCTACGATAGAAATTTGCATAGCTTTATCTTGATCCGTGATGATGGCGTACATCAACTAAAGGTGAAGGGAATAAACTATACAAAACATTGTCATATAATTTACTAAACATTGAATGTGACGATGTTTTAAAAGTATTTTTTTGAATAATGGGCCAAGTTCTGATTTCAAATTCGAAATAAACTAAAATGAATTAACTCATTACAATTCGAACTTATTTATATGTAATACCAATATAGATTATTTATATATAAGCGATTCTATTTTCTTTTCTTTTTTTTTTCTTTTTTTTATCGTAGGTAACCCGCAGCCGCTACCCTTCAGATGCGCACTGGGTAAACCCTACGGGCTCACGCAATAGCTTGCAAACCACGTGAACCAAGGTAAACCGCATTTAAGCGACATGATTTGGCTCAGGAGGCATAATCATAAATTCTCCTCCCGTGGGATTCGAACATGTGACCAAGTTGATAAATATTCCCTCTTTAACCAACTGAGCCAACCCTTGCGGGCCTATTTTCAATATTTTCTTTAAAAATTATATGTGTAAAAAATATATGTAAATATATGAGATATATTTTCAAACTAAGAAAATGAATAATAAATAAGATAATAATCCATTTATGTACTATGCCTAACTTTATACGTGTAATTTAATTCTTTAAAATTAATTATACAAATATTCAAATAACTATCTTTTTTTTGCAGAATTTAAGTAACTATCTTTAAAGTTGAATAAAATATTCATTTAGCACACTTATATATTATGTGTACTAGTTTAGTTTCCGTGCGATGCACAGATTGTTTTAAATATCATAAAATATTTTTAAAAAAATAAATTGAATTGAAAATTTCAAAATATGATATTTATTCATATATCTTATAATTTTATTTTACATCGGATCAAAGTAAACATTATTTTGTTTGAGTTGGTCTAGTTTTGCTTTTTCTTCAATTAATTGTATAATACTCTTTTAGTATAGACGAATGCATATCATATATTACTTTGATTTAGTACGACGCTATCATACAAATTAATGAATACTCTTTAATGTCGTTTTAATAAAATATTATGGATAAAATAGATATAGAAGAAACCCGTAATAGTATAAGCATGTTATATCAACCAAATCCATGTAATTATATATATTTAGGTTGTTTATAATTTTATTTTAATCTAGTGTGAAATATTATTTTATTTTAATCCGGTTAAAAATATTATTTTATTTTAATCCGGTTAAAAATATTATTTTATTTTAACCCGGATGAGTAGTATATATTATTTCGTTTTAGATTTTAGCCCGATTTTATTATGTTTACCAATGAATTACCTTTCAATTATAAGGTAATTGAGAAAATAACGTGTTTTAGTTGAAAAGCAATTGATTTATATATTAATTAGAATTTAAAATAGATTTAAAATAATAGGTTCCAAAAATAATGAAGGGCGGGATATTAATTAAAATAACATAAATAATTAAATAAGGGTAACTAAGTAATTTCAGCAAGTATTCAAACTCTTTCAATATTAATTTGTAAAGAACACCTTAATTAGAGATGTTAATGGAGAGATCAATGAACTTGGATAATTCAATGAACTTGTAATTGATGTAGGAAGCAACCTTAATTTTAAGAGATCAATTATCTGTGTAGGTTTGGTGAAGAAGTGAAATTTTATTCTGACATATAATTTGTTTAATAGTAGTCTAGTTAGATATGAATTTGATTTGATTAATATAATTATAATTATCTAGCAAGGGTAATTTTGTAATTTCAGCAAGTACCGACCGACCGACTACCAAACTTTTAATGTTTCGTCTATTATAATATAGTATAGATGATATAAAGCGCATGTGACAATATGATGCAGTTGTATGAGGTTGTATATGTGAATGAAATATCTGAAGTTCGATTCCCCCGAACCACATGTTTTATATAACTATTAAAAACAGAGGTAGTTTAGTCTTTTCAATTAGGCTTTTTAATCTCACAATTTTATCACCTTGTTCTCCTATTATATATAGAAGAGATTATACAAAATATTATATATTAAAAAATTATACAAAATTATAAATTTTTTATTTTAATAATAAGACAATACTTGCAAAATAAATTATAATATTATATATTACAGGAAAGATTACAAATATTACAGTATATTATGTTGTTTAACATATATTATAATTTTATATAAAACAGTTGAATTTTATTGTAAATAAAATTAAAAAAAATAATTATAAATCCTTTTTACACCTAAATATATAAATATAATTTCACTCATATTTTTAAAATAATATTTTCATCATCATTGTTTTCTATATATTTATAAAAGAATAAGAATTTTAAAATAAAACATCACGTTACTATACCCATAAATAAATTTTTGCAATAATTATTTACACAAAAATCATTTGAAAAAAAAGCCAATAAATAAAATGTATACAGTTTTATTCTCGTCTTTCTAACTTCTTCTGATATTTCAGCTCCAAATCAAATCAGACGTTTTCTTCTTCCTCCGCTAGCAAACCTTAACAAAGCAAATCTAATTTTCGTGGATCCCAGGTATGTTATCTAAACACTTATCTATATTTTTGTATATATTGTTTGAATATGTTAAGTTTTTTTTAATGTTTTCAAGTATATTTGTTAAATATTTTTATGAAGTTTGATGTATATTATAATCTTGATACTTATATCAATCTTATCCTTGAAATACAAAATGAAATGTGATAAATCTACTACAAAATTAGTTGAAGAACCTAAAGCTGGAATGACTTTTAATTCTTATGAACAAGTCCTTGAATATTATGAAATTATGCTAAACAAGAATTATGAAAACCCTTCTTGTTTAGCATAATTTTGATAAGGTATTAAAAAGTACTGTTGTAAAAATCAGATGAGCACATTTGGTAATTTTTTTGATTTGTACTTGAAAACAACAATAGTGTGTTTGGTATTGCTGTTGTTGACAGCAATAACAGCTTTTCGCTGAAAAGCAGTTAAAAAACTGTTTGGTAAAATTTAAAAGCTGTTTTTTAAAAAAGTGCTTTTGACCGAAAAGCTGCTGTTAGAGAAAGTAAGTCCCCCATGCTTTTAGAAAAAGCTGCTTTTCAGCTTTTGTGGGAAGCAGATGCTGATTTCACCATCAAACCTTATCAAAAGCATTATTATTTTTATTTTTTTGCATTTAAATATATACAAATCAAAAAAAATACCAAACAGTCATCTGATTTTTACAACAACACTTTTTCTAACAGTACATCAATTTTTTAATAGCAATCTCAAACAGAGTCTAAGAGTATTTCTATTAAATCAAGTTTGTCAAAATTGTTAACTCAATAATAATAGTAATATATTATTATCTTTTCTTCAGTTATATCTTTGATATCATTCTTATCAAAATTCATATCAATAATTAGCATTCAAAATTGTCAAATAAATATAATTGAAAATAAATATGAAGGTATATATATTTATTATATTATTAGAATATATTGTATTATTGCCATTTATGGAGGGTGTAAAGGATGCTAAAATTTGGCTAATTTGATTAGCACCCCTTAGAGCATCTCTAATGGTAAAATAGAAAATAGTTGGCTATAATGGTTGACTATCACCATTTTGTAAAATTTTAGCTAAGAGTATCTCCAACCACATAGAACCCTTAACTAAAAATTATTAATACATACTATAAATAAAAAATATAGAGATTATGTAAAAAAATCCATCCTTAACGGTACATTCCCCTTGTTTATAAATATAGACAACCTTTTGATGTTGGCTATTTGTTGAACCACTACAGACCTGTAAGAAATCTGTAAAAAGAAATTTAATCATTTATTACCATATTGAAGTAATATATTCTATTTATAACAACATAAAATTTTGATAACAAACTATTTTTAAAATATAGCTAATCAATATAACCAATACCATTGAAGTACAATGTCTTACATGTTCAACAAATTTTACATATTATCCTACGACTCCAATTTAGCCAACCAATTGTAACTAATACCATTGGAGATGCTCTAAAGGGTTTGATATACACTCCAATGGTATTATCTATATTGTGATTATGTAAAGTTATACCTAAGAGTTTTCTTGGTTGACCAAATATAGGTAACTAAAAATGATTGTCTATAATTTTTGCTAGATGGATACATGGTTGGAGTGTAATTTTTTTTACATATTATCTGAATATGTCACGTACTTGACACCTAAATGCCTTTTGTAGGATCAGAGATGCTCTTAGTCTCCGATTTGTAGCTAACAAGAGAAAAATGTCATATAATATTACATGATATTTTGACACTTTTTTTGACACTCTCCTCGAAGATACTATAAACCGCACGAATAAATAATGTACGTACGCCATCGCATCAATTAATAATCGACCAAAAGTTTGATACGCAACAAATAAGTTTGTGGGGATCCATTTTACTTTCTGCTAGGAGCAGAGAGGGGTACAAAAGTCCAATTATAATTTAATTATAATATACCGTAAAATCACTATTAATTAATATTCGTTAAGTTAATGATTTCTTTAAAATAATATCTTTCCCATGTCCGGACTTGAGATTCCTTCAAAAAATTACCAATTTTGATAAAATAAAAAACAATTTTTTTCTGAAATTTCTTGTATAAAAATATAGACCCAATTATATCATAGATTAAGAATTTATATTAATTATTTATCACAATTATAAGAAGTTCAGTGTTTCGTTCAAAATATATTAAATTCATATGTATTTGAATTATATAAATTTATAAATAACTTACATTTTTTTTTGTAATTAGGGTACTATCTAAAATCTTTAAAACTAATATATTTTTCAAATTACATTAGTTGCTATAATTTTTTAAAATTGTAAAAATAAATATATTAACATCCTTGTTATAATTCTGTATGAAAGATAAATTAAAATTTAAAATTTGCACTTTAATAATCACATTTGTTAAAAACTCACATAGACATATTATAAATTTTATATTACTGTATTTTGATTTAAAAAAGTGGAATATGAATAAAAAAATGGTCGAGCACAACACCCGTAAATTTATCTGATCGTGCAATTACATGTACCAAATAGTGAGTATTTTTCATAAATCGGGTTGAGTCCACAACAAATCACAATAAAATAATTTTATAATTTTGATTTATATTATTTATTGACTTGATTTTTATAAAAATCTCCAACATATTAAACCTCGTGGATGAAACATGTCACAAACACCTTATTTCATTAATGTTATGTTCTTACCGATCTAACAAACATATTTTCTAAATCAACTAATTGAAATATACAATTCAACTCGATCAAGCTCTAAAATATTTGTGAAAAATGATCAAATTTTGTGTGTTTTTTAAATCGGGTAAATTCTGATGCTAAGTTCGAAATATGCTTAAATATATTGGTCAAAACCAAAAATCAAATATATTTATGAATTGTGGTTTACATTTAACACTATTCCATTTGTCCCATAATTATTGACTTATTTGATATTTTTGGCGGTCTATTTCGGTCAAATGACTTAAATTTAACATTCTATTTTTTAAAATTGTATTAAACATACATTTTAACAATATAATTTTTATTGAATACACACACATTATAAAGTTTATTTATTTATTTTTCGTACGAACATGATTATTAACATTGTTAATTAATTCTTACATATAATATCGTTGATTTTAATAGAACAGTTACTTAAAACATATTACATTACTTACGAAATACATGTCATGTCTTAATTTATTTATATTTTTCATATAATGGCTATCTTTATGTGTTAAATATTGATCAAATTATTATCTTAATTGCAACTTATTTAAAAACGGTTTTTCCGTGGTGTGCCCACGGGCACACGCTAAGCACAAACTTTTTTAATTTTAGTTTTTTTATTGGCCAACACTTCTTAATAATGATGGACCCCCGTATTTACAACAAATACACCAATCAAAACACTCCAAACTTTATAAATTCTAGGGGTTAAAATTTGCTCATGGGCACACTAGAAAAAACCATTTAAAAATATATAGCTAACCAAATATATATATATATATATATATATATATATATATATATATTCCTTTACTCCGTGGGGAACCATCCTATATGGAGAACCGTGGAGAACAATTGATTTTATTATAGAATCTCATCACAAATTGTAAAATTTTATTTCAAAAAAATATTTCGATGCTAATCTAGAATAATAATCATATTTGAATATAATAAATATTTAACAATTAAAATTTGATAAAATTACTTGATTTTAAATTTGATTCTACAGTGAAATAATTTTTAATAAGTGTGATTCTATTGTGATTCTACTATAGATTCACTTAAACTTTTTGATTAATTTCAATGATTTTAAAATTAAAAAATTGTGCTTAACATGATAATTAAAATTTATAACTATATATGATGAAAAATAAAATAATTACATATTTTATATTTTTTAAATAACGGTTATCCACGATTCTCTTTATAATAAGGTTTTTCACGAAGTGCTACCCATATATATATATATATATATATATATATATATATATATATATATATATATATATATATATCGAGGGTTCTCCATTTTTTAGATTGATCTAATGACTTATATTAGTTTCTAGTTTCTATTTTAAATTTAGTTTTTATTTGATGATTTGCCTATATATATATATATATTTATATGAAAGGAAAAATATGACTAAAAATGTCATTTCATGAATTGCAATAAATAATTCAAAATTTCTTTTTAACGTCACATACATAATATGTGTTTGATTAAAAATATACCAGATATAGCGGCATAATGATAGTATAGTGTGGGAACTAATATTGAGACTGTGATTCGATTTTTAGCAACACCATTTTTTAATTGTAATATTATATATATATAGACAAATATGTCATTATACATGAATAAAATGTCTCACCAACTTTTGATAAATAAGTAAACAAATAAGTTGGTATTAAAACATATCATGGTATCAGAATTTGCTTACGAGATTAGATACCTCTAGATCAAAGTCTCGAACATCAGCGGATTATATTATATCCTATATATAATTGAAGTAAGGGGTTTTGGTGGTACAGTTTGGTCGTCATGCATGTGGGTGCTAAAGTATAGCTATATACTATATTTATTTCATTAAAATCAGAAAACTAAAAAATAAAATAAATTATAACATATATGTTATATTTAGGTTATCCAGGTCAAATATAAAAAAATAATAATAACTAAATATATAAGTACAAAAAGTAAAATTTTTAAAAAATATATTATTCACGAAAAACATAAGACAATTGATTAGTAAGAAAAAGTACTATCACAATTAGTTGTAAAGTATTTTTTTTAAAATTATTACTGATAGGGAATAAAATAAACCTTAATTATGTCATTAATATTTCATTAATTACATCTAGCGCTGCAAGGCCCATTAAAGAATGCCATATGTATCACATTCAAACCAATAAGGTTAACACATTAATCAGGCCCAAGAAGGTTAACACATTGATCATGCCTGATGGAACAAAGAAAGCCCAATAACCCTGAATATAATTAATTTCATAATTAATTAATAAAGGATAAATCAGCTGATCAGTAAAGTCCAAATAAGGACACAATTCCTTGGAGATTGGCCTCCAATAAATCTCATAGGATAAGGAATCAGTTTCCTACTTCCTAGGACTCCAAAGTCCATTCTAATTCTGAGACTTGTCCACCAAGTCTCCTAACTCTAGTCCAATTCAAGGACTCCCAACATCTATATAAGGGGCCTCATCCCACAAATCAGAACTACGCTTTTTGACTTGATCTTTGGCATACAGCGAGGTACGTATGCATCTTGATAATGCAGATTGAGTCACGAAACATAAGAGCAGTCAAATCGAGCCTTGAAGCTCACGAACCCTAGCATTAAATATACCTTAGGTTTTTATCCATAAAATTTGGCACCGACTGCAGGGAAGCATAACAACAACCATGGTGAGAACACGGAGCGGGAGCAACGCCCCGGAAGGAACTCCAGTTGGGGTAACCCAACCAATTTAATCAGTAGTGGAGATACCCCCGCATTCGACCTATGCCGCCACACAAGGAGGAACTCAGATAGGGGCAACTGAGCCTCAACCACAAGGGACGAATCCCACGGATCCTCAAGGGACGAATTCCCAATTTCAGAAGCTACATGCACCTGTGAATCCTCGACCCATTGGGTATGAGTATTACACTGTTGTGACCACTAAGCCCCCTTATGGGATGCCCTTGTACCCCAAGGTTGGAGGAAGTGGACATGCAAATCGGAGTGAAGCGCAAGGGCAGGCGCCCCTTACATACATGGTTTGACTCCTATTCCGGAGGATCAAGAATTCTCCGGGCCTTACACTGAGAGAGACTCTGTAACACCCCCAAATCCGGGGTCGGGGATCCGGGTTGTCACGAGTTCCACTTCCCTTAACAACACCCAATCTTATTAAACAATCAACTACTCTTTACTGTGACCCCACAATATACACACACACACCACAAGTTATAGTCTCAGAGATGAATACTCAAAAATAACACAAGTCGTTTTATTCCACAATTATATGTCAATACACCCTAAAAAGGTTTCTGAATAAATTTACATTTCTTTGCCATTATTACAATTCATAAATATACATAAATCTGGTACATCAGAAGTTGAAAGCCTAGCCTAATGGTAGTTCCTACCTCAGCTACAGCGGCCTCAACGCTTCCAGAAAGCTGCGGAACGTTTCCTATCCGCTTGCGAATTGGGAGCTTGGTCATGTTCATCTTATCTATCTGATGTTGTGTGATGAAAGAAGAAAGCAAGGGTGAGCAGCCAGCCCACCAAAATAATATGTATAATGATTAACAATATATGAGCCTACTCATAATACTCATGAAAGTCTTGGTCAAAAGAAATGAACCAAGTTGATATCTTAATGCGATGAAGTCGCAAAATATTCAGTATATATATATATACATATATACTTTTCAAAATATTGGAAGTCCTCTTCCAAGCATAATATACACAAAGTCCCAGTGTATAACTGTATAAAAAAAATATCGTTGCAAGGTGATCTCATATATCTAACCTTGTCTCAACGTTTTTCTGAAAATCTTTGTCATTCATAAGACAATTATTAACTAGATATAAGTTTAAAAGATGAAGTTACCAAATACTTGACTACACTTATATCATTTATAAAGCTACTTGAACTACCACTGTTCAAAGTATAATGAGCTTTTACCAGTTCATCACATAGATGAGACTACAAGATAAGATTTGAATAGATTAAACCTTTGAAATATTATTAAAGGAAATGAAGTTATGATATACTTCATTAAGTTCTGATATATATATATATATATATATATATCCACATATACATTTTCTTTATACATTTCCTGAAAACCTCTGTCATGTAAAGTATGAACAGAGTTTGAAACATCCAATAAATTTTGGGAAAGGAAAAGAATTTTGGCATAAACCAGATATCTTGTTGATCAGGCAAAGATACCCATAGGTAACCTTTTCTACTAGTAGATGGACGAATTCCCCACTGGTCATCACCCTGGTCGTAATAGGACCTTATGCTGGACTGCCACTCAGCCACTTATGCATTTGATGGACTCCCACTGAGCCACTTACACTATCATGGACGCCCACTGAGCCCATGTTGCTTATGCCGACTCAATAGATGGACTTACTTCCCGAACGTTGGGTAAGTAATCAATTCATTTACCAAAACTGCAACCTTGTTGCGAATATAAAATACACCACAGAGCCGGATCCCTCAGGTTTTGAGCGAGTATTTAAATCCCCTTAAAAAGGAAGATCTTAAATATAAAAAATGAGTTTTGGGATCCGCTCTAACTTTTAAAAATCATTTTGAAGACTCGAAAACATTTTTAAGAATGTTTGGAGTAATGCTGATTTATAAAATAAATCAGTCCCAATATGAAAGAAATATCTGAATATTATTATTTAAATAATATTCCCATGAAGAATAATTGAGGTAGAAGTTGGAAAAACTTATACTCGAATGAATAGCAAATAATCAAAGATATACTTATACGAAAGTAATATCATTATTTGAATAATCAAAAATAAGTTTGATTATCGACACCTTATTCTTTATTACAATAAAGAATATTATTAAGTAATAAGCGGAGTCATAATACCTCGAATGAATACTATAAATAATATTCATAAAATAAAGTAGTCATACATCCTCAAATGAATATCCAAGTAATATTCAATAATAATATGAACTGAGTCATAAGCCCTCGAATAATATTCGAAATAATATTCATTTAATAAAATAAAGAAGTCATAAGCCCTCGAATGAATATTCGAATAAATATTCAATTAGATAAAATAAAGGTATCGAATAAACCTTATTCGATCAATTGTTTTAAAACTATATCCATATATATATATATATAAATATATATATATAATATAATATACTCGGGAACATCGACTCCCGGTTTAGAAATATATTCACCTTTTATCCCCTATACTAAGGGTATACGCAAATTACCGCTATTCTCTAGCATAGGTATTATCAACTGAATCAACAGATATATATGGAAAGAATACGAAACAGGCATGCATATATATATACCATAGCAGCATGCTTCAATATATTGCAACATTTGCTAATTAACCAACATGCATCTATCGCAAGATAATGCAAATACATATATACATCACAACAACAGTTATAACTGGTAGAAAACTTGCCTGAGCGACTGGGGGTTACGAATGGCTCGGGACGAGTCTGGTAACCTATAAGCAACAAGTAAGTTGGAATTAAACCAAAGTCACTTGTAAATCTATACTCTAACCAACTCAGACTCTAACGCTCGTTTTGCGCTCGCTGGTTCTCTTAAGTCACTCGAGTACCCTCGGCTCCACCATTTTTAATAATTTAACCTTTACGAGTTTTAAGGCGATTCCTTCGCGAGTGTCTTACCAACTGCCTAACACACTTACCATAAATGTTTCATACATTAATTAACCATTTTTGGTCTTTAACCTATGTTTCAAAGTAAGGCGAGGGGAAAAGTTTCGTTCGCGAAACGCCGTTACTTGAAACGGTCGTTTCTCCAAAAACCGTGCATCGGAATCGAACGAACTACATATCAAAACGAAGCTTGTAACATGAGCTATCTAAACATGGCAATGGTCAAAATCTAGCAGGGGGTTCTTGGGTCCTAATGTTATGCACAAAAACAGTCTACAGAAAATCGGACGTTACGACGGCTATGTTTACGCGATTTCCCAATTTTAAACCATTCAAAACCAACCCAATTCAACCTCAAATCCAACATACAACCAACATCCATCCTTATCACATCATAAAAACCCCAACCAATTCAATTTTAACATTCATACTTATGCCTAAGCTTAACTTTAACCATACTTTAGTTCTTTTAATCAAAACAACAACATTTACCATTCCATTTCACTACCATTTCAAATCCCAAACTCTAAATCACAACATCAAGCTAAAATATCACCCTACTAATCAAAATCATCTTATAATACATAGGAATCTAGGGTTTGGAGATGATATACCTTCCTTGAAGTGGTGGGAGTAGCTAGGAAGCCTTAAGAAGCTTTGAGAAGTCTTAGGAATGTTTGGATCTTCAAGGAAAACAAGAAAAATATCAAGTTAAAAACTTGAAAACACTATTCATTGTCTTCTTCTTTGATTAAATGAAGAAGATTAAGAAGGAATTGATGACTTAAACTCATGATATAGCCCTAACTAAGCATAAAGATGATTAGGGAATTATCTTACCAATTTAGGAGGCTTGGATCTTGAGTTTTGAATTCTTGCCCATTTGCAATAGTAAAAAGCCGAGAGCATGAAGAACAATGCCTTGGTTTCTTTTTTTTTTGATTTTGATGAAAGTGATTTGCTTGGCTTGGTTGATTGGTTTTGTGTTTGATTTAGTTAATTACCTTGTTGCCCTTGATTTTGTGTGGTTAAAAAGCCACCATATCTCCTTCCTTCCCATGTCATGCCTAGGTCATGTTATGATGTCATCCTTCCCTCTTTGTCCTCCTCTCATTGGTTGGGTGACATCACTCTCTCTAATCCCTTTGATTAACTTCCTAATTGTTTGCCTAATGACTGCTGATCTGTTATACGGTTCGCTTAACTTTCGTTCTCGTTTATCGTTTGAGGGATCATACCCGGGATCTTATTACTTAGGTTCCCTTAACCTTTCTCAATACATTATATTACTTTTTATGATCCTCTATTATAATCCTTTAATTTAAATCATTTTTATCATGTTACCTTATACTCAATTCTCTCCGTATCTAGTGTATTTCCGGGAAAAATCAAAGTGTTCGGAATTGGATTCTGACGATATTTGCATACACTTATATACCATATAGAGTACTAATAAAACCTCAGAATATCCATATCAGAACCCCTACATAGTGTGGCATTAAAAGTTTTCTCATTCAGCAAAAACACTATTCCTAAGGGTTTCAAAATTTCCCAAAAATTGGGGTTATTACAGTCTCCCCTCCTTAAAAGGATTCCATCCCGGAATCAGATAGAAAATGAATAGGGATACTTTCTTAGCATTACACTTTCTAACTCTCAAGTAAATTTTCCCACATTGTGGTTCTTCCATCAAACTCTGAATAGTTTGATAACCCTTCTCCTAAGCACTTGTTCCCATTTCACTCTACAACCCTTCCTGGTTGCTCCATATAGGTTACGTCGGGTTGCATATCTATGCGCTCATGTGCCCCTATTTATCTGGCATCTGAATTACACTTCCTTAACACTGATATGTGGAACACGTTATGAACTTGCTACAGGTTCGGGGGTAGGGCTAGCTCATATGCTAACTTCCCAAACGTCTTAATATATCCAAGGGTCCAACAAATTGTAGACTTAGCTTTCATTTCTTTCCGAACTTCATCCTTCCTTTCCAAGGGAATACCTATAACAACACTAGGTCCCCCACTTCCTATTCCTTGTCCTTTCGTGTCAAATCAACATACTTCTTATGTCCATCTTGGGCTACTACCAGCCGTCCTCTGATTAGATCTATTATATCCCTGGCCCTTTGGGCTACTGCGGGTCCGAGCATCTTGCGCTCTACAACTTCATCCTAACAGAAGGGAGATCGACATTGTCTTCCCTCAAGGATCTCATAAGACGACATCTCGATACCTGACATATGATCTATTGTCGTAAGATAACTTAATCCGCGTTAAGTGATCATTCCAAATTCTTTCAAGTCTATTACACAGACTCTCATCATAGCTTCTAACATTATAGCTTTTGCTTCTCAATACCCATTTTTTTCCAGTTCGTAATCGCTATCACCTTCCGTTCCTAATCTTATACTGGTTATACCTTTGGCTCGTTAACGTTCTATAACCTTTTAATAACCACGTCAACCTTAGTATCACGAATGTGTTTCCATTCCGAATACTACCAAAACTTTATTACTCCTTTTTCAGCTGTTTCTATTTTTGAAAGCTTAATCCTTCATATAGAAGTAAAGGAATTTGTTGAGAGATCACTATGATCATGAACACTTGTTATATCGCATAGTTAGTACAGAAGGTGGCCAGCCTTTAGTACTTGATAAGCAATTAAACAATAGATGGTATCCTACTAGGCTTCTAGCACACAGATAGATAGTCATTCGGCAATACCTCCCCTTTCTGGAAGGGTTGTTCTTCTCAGCTTACATGAAATGAAAAGAAGAGAAAAGAACGAATTGAAGAGAATTGTATATATGAAAAAATATACTGCCACAAAATATCTGGCCTGGAACCTACCTCTGAACTATAGAGGTTTGTCATAGGAGAACAAAATATATATGTATTTATATCAACATCAAGTATTATAGCATCGTATTTCACATGCCTAAATATTTGCTATTTCGTCCATCATTCTATGGACCCATGCTCTTCCTCGAGCTTATACACAATTACCTTTGAAACTCCCTCGACATCGAAAATCGAATCTGGGATCTCATTCTATATATCACCGTTACTAGGATTCTATGCTCGCACCGCAACCTTCCTCATATAGTAATACGACTCTCTATTGCTAAGAAGGAGTAAATATTCAATAGGTAGATACTCTACTTACTTAGTCTATCAATAATAACTTATACACTACCACGACCCGATTAGTGGTACTCAATCTCAACACCCATTCCAATACAACTCTCACAGTTGTAATCAGCTCATTACTCACAGAATCATTGCTGCCTTACTATGGTCCACCACTGACCTACTGTAGTCATTCATTTTCCATGAAGTCTTAATATCTAACCATACGGAGTCCATACATGTCGTATCAAATCCTTCTAAGGAGGTAACATAATCACCATTCATGATTCATGAAGTACACTCCTGATTCTGACATACATACATGACATGAAGCAGATAAAATTGCAGAAGAGTTTCAATCAAAGCAACGATAGCAGGTTAATACCATTCTAAATCATATGCCTTAAATAGAAGACTTACTCAAAGGTTCGTCTAGTCCTTTTTGAAACATGGTACTGTCTTATCTCAAGATAGGACCTTCTAAGATAGATAGCCCGTTCATGGCGATTACACGAATTATACCTTTACCAACTACTATTACGGTTGGGTATTGCACAGTCATCAGAAGGAATGTCAATCTTCCAAACCATAATACAACCTTCACAGTTTTAACCATCATCACTGTATTCTTTTGGCACACGCGCCTATAATTATCCACTTACCTTTAAAGTGTCGGCCACCTCTTTGGCCTTTCCTGATAGTAAAATTTCCTTACAGTCAATGTCATTTTAACCACCTCCAAATAAATTTTCTACCTCATTTCAATCACAGCTTATGTGAAGATGTTTTCCTTAAAATCTGATGAGTAAAAAAAAAATATCACCATTTTTCTATAAGTTACTGCCTCAGTCTTTAGAGGTTAATCACTGTCATGACTGACTCTCAATCATACTTAGAACATCTTTTATCTTAAGTCCTAATTGCCCTGAACAATTTCGACCATTACTGGTTCGATCCATACTTTCTCGTGGTTTAACACGTGCCCCACTTGGCATTATTATAATTACGTCATATTTCCTTTATCAATATTTCTATTCTTGAGAATTTTGAATATTACCTTTCTCCTTGTAAAACCTCTAAGGTTATCCTTCAATCGTTCCTCCTGTATTCCCTAGATACAGGGCATATCACAATACCATTTACTAATACTAGATCCATTGTCTATATTCTTCTGAAAAATTTCTCCACTGATTATTAAAGGTTGTTATTACCTTAATCCTTTCCAATTCATACTGTCAAAACTCATACTATCCCTATTAAGGGTGAAATGCCAACCTTTATGCATTCCCCTAGGATTCATTTTAAGTTACCGATGTTCTATCCTTAATTCCACCTTTAAAAAGGTACATGTATCCTTCCATGGATAAGTCAAGTCATATATCCCTGATAAGGGGGTCTTATTCGATCATTCCCACCGCGATAGTATATTTCTAATTTCACAATAACATCTGTATTAAAAAGGGGGTCAATCAATATGGCCTCCAAAAGATAACAACGGTTATCCGCTTGTCTTGCCTAGTTTGGTAACGATAACAAGGATGTTCTGGAAGATATTGGTCGTGTTCAACGTGAACCTCTTCTTAATAATTCCTTATTTACTTTTGTTGTTTATCTCAACAGTCACCTCAATGTTGGGATATCTTTCATACCTGGCGTCTCCCTTTCTGGGTATCAAGCCACAGGTCTTACACTTCACATCCTTGAAGGTCACTTCCTTCATCCAATTTTCCTAATTTCTTACTTCCTTGTCTCCTTAGTCTATCCGCGTCTTATTATTTACTCTTCGAATTATCTCAAGGTTTCATTGAATTCTCCCAACTTATAGGGGATAATTATATATGTATCTCTTATGCCTTCAACCATCTATTTTAACTCATGGTGAATCACCCTCATCCTGACGATTACATACTTTTCTATGTCTATTGCTACGAGTCTTTAGGGTTTCCTCATACACAACTCCCTTATCATACCTCAAACTCTATTGCCTTTATATTCCTTTCCACTTCAGTTTCTTTTTATTTTCCTTTCTCTTATCATTATTTCATGAACTAACACAACATAAGTATTGATTCCAAACATCCTGTCATTCTGGATTCGTGTCTTCAGAATGAATCTTGATAACTTTTACAACTTAGATTCATAATTCATCATACTCATCCACTTTTGTTCTAGCTCCAAAGCTTTTACACTATCTCCTTATCTTTGGGAATTACTTTCCCGAAAACAATTGACTGAACTTAAATCAGTTTATTCTAACCTCTGGCTCCGTGCCTTTCTTGGTCTTTCACCAGCGGGTGGTCTCTCTCTTAGGAGGGTAAGTGACAAAAACAGTCTTTTGTGGTTCGTCAATCATTTAGAATCTCAAATGATTCCTATATTTCCTTTAGCTAGGCTCTTGCCTCGACTGGGTCAGCTTGTTCCTTAGAACTCTAAGAGCTTAGTGACTTAAAGGTCATGAAAGAATTTCCTACCGCATTGTTTCCTCAAGGTGGTGGTTGGGGATAATAGTCTAAGTTCTTTTTAGACAGGTCCATGAATTGCCGTATAGGAGTACCGTCTCGGGTCTCCTTTCCTTACTCGACTTTCTGTTTCCTTAGTATGAAATGTTTCATCCTTCTCCCATACTTGGGGTTATCTTATACGTTAAAATCCTCATTTTCTACTTCATTATGTTATGGGTTCCTTTTATCTTGATGGCATCCTCCCTGACTATCACATTCAGGGTTTGCCCTTAATCTTATTCCTTGAACTATGACTTTCATCTAAGATCTCATCTTTAAGCTCTTGAACATTTGGAACCCAAATTCTATAGGAATACCTTATTATTCCCTTATCATTTTTCTCGGTATTAATCTCATATCTATTTGTTGGCTCTCTGCCTTCATTCTTCACTTTTTCTCGCACAATATGTTCTTTTCCGATAATTCGGACTGTATTGCAATCTCAAACAGCTTTTCGGTACCGGCTCCGGTTACCTTCACTACTATTTCCAAAATCTCTTATAAACTCTCCCAAAGACATTATCATCTTGAGTCTCTCCTTTTTACTAAGGGCATCAGCCACCACATTGGCTTTCCCCGAATAATAAAGAATCTCCCAATCATTATTCTTGATTAGCTCTAACTGCCTCCTCTGGCATATGTTGAGCTCTTTCTACGTGAAAATGTACTAGAGCATTTATGGCTTAGGTAATTCTCGCACTTCTCTCCACACAAGTAGTGCCTCCAATCTTTAGGGTAAAACTATTGCCACGAGCCTAAGCTCATGGGCGGGGATATCGAATTTTATATTCCCTTAATTGTCTTGACGCGTACGCGATTACCTTACCGTGTTGCATAAGCACGCACCCTAAGCCCTTGTGCGAAGCGTCACTATACTTCACAAAATCTCCTTTTCCATCCGGCAACGCCAGCATAGGGGCCGTCACCAACCTTTGCTTCAGTTCTTGAAAGCTGTTCTCGCATTTCTCTGTCCATTCAAACTTCTCAGTCTTACGAGTAAGCCGCGCTAAAGGGGGCTACTATCTTTACAAACTTGAACGAACCTCCGGTAGTGATCGACCAATCCTACCTCTGGTAGTCGACCTAACCATGGTCATCAATTCATCAGTGGTCCTTTATTCATTCTTGTCAGGATCCTCTATGGGATCCTCCTCAGCAACTATCCCTTCTAGGACAACATCCTCAATATCAACATCATCCGGTCCTGCGTTCGGACGCTCTATCGGATCCACAATTCGATCTCCAATTAGTAATAAAACATCATCGCGCTGTTGCTCCTCAACCTCAGGGTTCGGATTCCCGCTACCATATACGATAACGAACTACGCTTCTATCACGATATTTATAAGGATTCCCATAAGGGTTTTAACTATCAGTACTACGTTAGGTAGCCCGACTATGAACTTGGCAAGAGTTCTTATTATCTTAGTTATTATCTTAACGTCACATCATCTCTGAGGTTTATAACGCTTAGCTCTAATACCATTTCTGTAACACCCCCAAATCCGGGGTCGGGGATCCGGGTTGTCACGAGTTCCACTTCCCTTAACTACACCCAATCTTATTAAACAATCAACTACTCTTTACTGTGACCCCACAATATACACGCACACACCACAAGTTATAGTCTCAGAGATGAATACTCAAAAATAACACAAGTCATTTTATTCCACAATTATATGTCAATACACCCTAAAAAGGTTTCTGAATAAATTTACATTTCTTTGCCATTATTACAATTCATAAATATACATAAATCTGGTACATCATAAGTTGAAAGCCTAGCCTAATGGTAGTTCCTACCTCAGCTATAGCGGCCTCAACGCTTCCAGAAAGCTGCGGAACATTTCCTATCCGCTTGCGAATTGGGAGCTTGGTCCTGTTCATCTTATTTATCTGATGTTGTGTGATGAAAGAAGAAAGCAAGGGTGAGCAGCCAGCCCACCAAAATAATATGTATAATGATTAACAATATATGAGCCTACTCATAATACTCATGAAAGTCTTGGTCAAAAGAAATGAACCAAGTTGATATCTTAATGCGATGAAGTCGCAAAATATTCAGTATATATATATACATATATACTTTTCAAAATATTGGAAGTCCTCTTCCAAGCATAATATACACAAAGTCCCAGTGTATAACTGTATAAAAAAAAATATCGTTGCAAGGTGATCTCATATATCTAACCTTGTCTCAACATTTTTCTGAAAATCTTTGTCATTCATAAGACAATTATTAACTAGATATAAGTTTAAAAGATGAAGTTACCAAATACTTGACTACACTTATATCATTTATAAAGCTACTTGAACTACCACTGTTCAAAGTATAATGAGCTTTTACCAGTTCATCACATAGATGAGACTACAAGACAAGATTTGAATAGATTAAACCTTTGAAATATTATTAAAAGAAATGAAGTTATGATATACTTCATTAAGTTCTGATATATATATATATCCACATATACATCTTCTTTATACATTTCCTGAAAACCTCTGTCATGTAAAGTATGAACAGAGTTTGAAACATCCAATAAATTTTGGGAATGGAAAAGAATTTTGGCATAAACCAGATATCTTGCTGATCAGGCAAAGATACCCATAGGTAACCTTTTCTACTAGTAGATGGACGAATTCCCCACTGGTCATCACCCTGGTCGTAATAGGACCTTATGCTGGACTGCCACTCAGCCACTTATGTATTTGATGGACTCCCACTGAGCCACTTACACTATCATGGACGCCCACTGAGCCCATGTTGCTTATGCCGACTCAATAGATGGACTTACTTCCCGAACGTTGGGTAAGTAATCAATTCATTTACCAAAACTGCAACCTTGTTGCGAATATAAAATACACCACAGAGCCGGATCCCTCAGGTTTTGAGCGAGTATTTAAATCCCCTTAAAAAGGAAGATCTTAAATATAAAAAATGAGTTTTGGGATCCGTTCTAACTTTTAAAAATCATTTTGAAGACTCGAAAACATTTTTAAGAATGTTTGGAGTAGTGCTGATTTATAAAATAAATCAGTCCCAATATGAAAGAAATATCTGAATATTATTATTTAAATAATATTCCCATGAAGAATAATAGAGGTAGAAGTTGTAAAAACTTATACTCGAATGAATAGCAAATAATCAAAGATATACTTATACGAAAGTAATATCTTTATTTGAATAATCAAAAATAAGTTTGATTATCGACACCTTATTCTTTATTACAATAAAGAATATTATTAAGTAATAAGCGGAGTCATAATACCTCGAATGAATACTATAAATAATATTCATAAAATAAAGGAGTCATACATCCTCAAATGAATATCCAAGTAATATTCAATAATAATATGAACTGAGTCATAAGCCCTCGAATAATATTCGAAATAATATTCATTTAATAAAATAAAGAAGTCATAAGCCCTCGAATGAATATTCGAATAAATATTCAATTAAGTAAAATAAAGGTATCGAATAAACCTTATTCGATCAATAGTTTTAAAACTATATCCATATATATATATAAATATATATATATATAATATACTCGGGAACATCGACTCCCGGTTTAGAAATATGTTCACCTTTTATCCCCTATACTAATGGTATACGCAAATTACCGCTATTCTCTAGCATATGTATTATCAACTGAATCAACAGATATATATGAAAAGAATATGAAACAGGCATGCATATATATATACCATAGCAGCATGTTTCAATATATTGCAACATTTGCTAATTAACCAACATGCATCTATCGCAAGATAATGCAAATACATATATACATCACAACAACAGTTATAACTGGTAGAAAACTTGCCTGAGCGACTGGGGGTTACGAATGGCTCGGGACGAGTCTGGTAACCTATAAGCAACAAGTAAGTTGGAATTAAACCAAAGTCACTTGTAAATCTATACTCTAACCAACTCAGACTCTAACGCTCGTTTTGCGCTCGCTGGTTCTCTTAAGTCACTCGAGTACCCTCGGCTCCACCATTTTTAATAATTTAACCTTTACGAGTTTTAAGGCGATTCCTTCGCGAGTGTCTTACCAACTGCCTAACACACTTACCATAAATGTTTCATACATTAATTAACCCTTTTTGGTCTTTAACCTATGTTTCAAAGTAAGGCGAGGGGAAAAGTTTCGTTCGCGAAACGCCGTTACTTGAAACGGTCGTTTCTCCAAAAACCGTGCATCGGAATCGAACGAACTACATATCAAAACGAAGCTCGTAACATGAGCTATCTAAACATGGCAATGGTCAAAATCTAGCAGGGGGTTCTTGGGTCCTAATGTTATGCACAAAAACAGTCTACAGAAAATCGGACGTTACGACGGCTATGTTTACGCGATTTCCCAATTTTAAACCATTCAAAACCAACCCAATTCAACCTCAAATCCAACATACAACCAACATCCATCCTTATCACATCATAAAAACCCCAACCAATTCAATTTTAACATTCATACTTATGCCTAAGCTTAACTTTAACCATACTTAAGTTCTTTTAATCAAAACAACAACATTTACCATTCCATTTCACTACCATTTCAAATCCCAAACTCTAAATCACAACATCAAGCTACAATATCACCCTACTAATCAAAATCATCTTATAATACATAGGAATCTAGGGTTTGGAGATGATATACCTTCCTTGAAGTGGTGGGAGTAGCTAGGAAGCCTTAAGAAGCTTTGAGAAGTCTTAGGAATGCTTGGATCTTCAAGGAAAACAAGAAAAATATCAAGTTAAAAACTTGAAAACACTATTCATTGTCTTCTTCTTTGATTAAATGAAGAAGATTGAGAAGGAATTGATGGCTTAAACTCATGATATAGCCCTAACTAAGCATAAAGATGATTAGGGAATTATCTTACCAATTTAGGAGGCTTGGATCTTGAGTTTTGAATTCTTGCCCATTTGCAATAGTAAAAAGCCGAGAGCATGAAGAACAATGCCTTGGTTTCTTTTTTTTTTTTTGATTTTGATGAAAGTGATTTGCTTGGCTTGGTTGATTGGTTTTGTGTTTGATTTAGTTAATTACCTTGTTGCCCTTGATTTTGTGTGGTTAAAAAGCCACCACATCTCCTTCCTTCCCATGTCATGCCTAGGTCATGTTGTGATATCATCCTTCCCTCTTTGTCCTCCTCTCATTGGTTGGGTGACATCACTCTCTCTAATCCCTTTGATTAACTTCCTAATTGTTTGCCTAATGACCGCTGATTTGTTATACGGTTCGCTTAACTTTCGTTCTCGTTTATCGTTTGAGGGATCATACCCGGGATCTTATTACTTAGGTTCCCTTAACCTTTCTCAATACATTATATTCCTTTTTATGATCCTCTATTATAATCCTTTAATTTAAATCCTTTTTATCATGTTACCTTATACTCAATTCTCTCCGTATCTAGTGTATTTCCGGGAAAAATCAAAGTGTTCGGAATTGGATTCTGACGATCTTTGCATACACTTATATACCATATAGAGTACTAATAAAACCTCAGAATATCCATATCAGAACCCCTACATAGTGTGGCATTAAAAGTTTTCTCATTCAGCAAAAACACTATTCCTAAGGGTTTCAAAATTTCCCAAAAATTGGGGTTATTACAGACTCTGAATCTTCGGATGATGATGTGGCTCCAAGAAGGAGGCGTGCTGGCAAAGAGTCGATGCCTGATGGTAATCAGCATGCTAGGAGCACCTGAGGGACGAATCCCCAAGAAGTGCAGGAGAGAATCAGGGCTCATGAGGCTAAGATCCAAAGGCTAAAGCGTGACCTGGAGGTGCACCTGACCCCATGACCCCCACTACATCCGAGAAGGAGAAATCCTCCTCCAATCATAGACCTGGATGGTCCGCTGCAAAGAAAGACTGTTGTCCCTGAAAGAAATATATCCTAAGTCCAATCATGTGTTAGGATTTAGGAATAACTTTTTATATAATCTGTTTTGATTTCATTGATTTTAATAAAACACTTGTTTTGTTTTTATTACGGGCTTTATCTATTTAAGTGTTTAAATAAGATATACCATAGTTTAGAGTAAAGCTTTTTATGGATTATGATGAGATCATAATAGTGAGACCTAAAAAGATGATAACTCTAAACTTAAATAGTTCCTGGTCATAGGATTACTAACTGGTAATTAATAATCCACAAAGATCGGTACATACTATGCTTGCTTCATTATGAAGGATGTCTGTTCTCATAGACATTTGTGTGGTGACACTATAACTAGTATGTAGGTGCTTATTATAGAATAAGTTCACTAAACATGACTCGCACAACTGAACAACTGATGGAGTTCACTCACGTATCAGCAGTTGTTCACCTAGTGATAGTTGTACAAGTATCCTTAGACTTGAGGTCTTCATAGTCATCTTGTGTACACTGAACTATGCTTTGGTTTAGTTCTTAGTCTCCAGGGACAATTATTAGGGCTCTACTGGGTATAGGAATTTGTACACGAAGATAGTGTATGATCAATAAAGGATCTACCCCTTCCAATGAAGGAAGCGAATGTTCAAGGCTGATCCACTTATGCTAGTTCAGGAATCTCTGGCCAGAGTAAATGAAATTAGAAAGGAGTTTCTAATTTGCATAGAACTACGCATAGTAAATGGTAAGCAAGTGATTGAATTAGATATGCTTGACACGAGATCCATGCCTTGTATTTAATCGGGACATTGTAGGGTAGAAGGAGTTTATTGTACGGTAACTATTCACTGAATAGGTTCTTGGTATTCTAAGCAGTAAATTCATATTATCCGGATAGTCGCGATATGCTGAGAAGTATCACTCACGATGTAGAATAAATATGATTAATTAATTAATCATATTTAATAAATTACAGAATTTATATAAATAATGATAAAATAGTTTTATTATTATTTATTTCTACTACCGGCTTAATATTGAACCTACATGGTTACACCATAAAAAGAGAATGATTTAATGGTGGAGGAATTAATTAATAATGACTAATAATTATTTATTTGTGAAATAAATAATTAATTGTCAAATTTAATAATTGATTAAATGAGATTTAATTGATTATAAATTAATTAAGAAAAGTTCTTAATATTATTAATTAAAGGATTTAATTTTTGGAAATTAAATCAAGAGAGAGAATTATTTCTAAAGTGTTTAGAAAAATGATTAATGATTAAAAGGTGTTTTAATTATTAATAAGAATAATAAATGGGATAATAATAATAATATTTATGGGAAAATTTCAGCTGAAAATTTTGCATATAAATACACTATTATAGACCCTAATTTTATTCCAACTCACATCAAACCCGAAAACCCAAAAAGTTTGGAAAACCCAATTCTCTCCACCTTCTTCCTCCTCCTTAACATCGTTTTCTTGGTGGATACCGGTGGAGTGCTTCACACTTGAGGAGCAACTGCTAAGGATCTCTGATCGTTGTCTCCGAATTATTTTAAAAGGTTGGATTCGATCCCTCGAATTTTTATTCACGATTTATATGCTTTTATTTGGATTTTGTATGTGTAAAAGTGTTTTGCCATGCCCCGTTGCGTTAAAAATCCAACAAGGGCATCAGAGCATAGGTTGTATGCATATAGATCTGTGGTAAAAATTTCAGAATTTTATGTGCTTGTATGAATTAATTATGATTTTTACAAGTTATATCATGGATTAATTTTGTCTGATGAGAAATCGTTTCTCATAATAATTTTGAATGTTGATCTGGGTTCTACAAGTGTTGTAGATCGTCTGGGTATTTTTTTTCATAATTTTATGATGTATAGATTTTTTATTATGAATTTTTGAAGTTTTTACAATTAAATTCGTAATTAAATAAATCATATATATATATATTATTTGTAAGTATATATATATGTACATCTGTAAGTTATATGTTTCTGCTGTTCTGCTATATCTATTTGAATGCACAGACATGGTACAGTAATGTCAGGCACGGAAATCCGTGCGAGGAAGAAAGCTGTCGGCTGCTAAAAAAACAGAAAAAAAAATAGGGGTGTAACGCATTCTGGGAATGCGTTACACACCTGTGGCGCATTCAAGGAATGCGTTATACCCTGAAATGGCTTAAAAAGGGGTGTAACGCATCACCGGAATGCGTTACAGCCCGTCTGTTGATTTTAAAATTGATTTTCTGGGAGTTTCGTAACTCCGTTTTAGGCGTGCAATATACCGTTGGATTTGTTTTTTCGAGACGGATCTAATGGAGTGATCAATTTTAGTTTATATAAAAGTTTTGAACTGTTTATATTTCCATGAAGTGTTTTAAAGCTGTTTTTGACTGTTTTAATTGCTTTTAAATGCTTCATGTGATACATAGAGATGTATAATGCTTAGACTAATATGCTAGAAGATGTAACATCCTACCTTGATGTTTATTCATGTTGATATATGTAATATATGCTTAGTTTATCATGCGATGATAGATTTAGGTGAACTTAAATAAACATAAGGCGTTTGTTAGACAACCTAGTATAGTGAAATTGTTTCATAACCTTAATAACAATATTATGAATACAATCATGAGATTCTTGTGTTTATGAAACACATAATTGAATATGAATTTTCGATATGAGAGAAAGGATGATTCTGTCAACAACAGATTTCTATCTGTAAGAAAGGGTTATTAAGTGACGCCTCTTGACAATGCTCCACCCGATCTGGGAATCATCTGATTATTGATTATTGATTTGAAATATTTAATTTAAAAGGAAGAATCTCTTTATAATATGATTATGATTGTAACATAATATAATCCCTCTAAAATTAAATAATATCAAGTAGTAATTGGCCAATGACACAACGGGCTTGTGTCGGTCATAGCCTTCCAACATGGTAGAAAGTAGTTCTTATTTTTGAATCATTGTCGTTTCGTGCCACAGCCGAGGGCTTTGATTTCGAAATAAGAAATACTTGTCTATTACATAGAGATGTGTACATTAAATAAGAATCTAAAGGTCGTTACGTGCCACAACCGTGGGCCTTTGGGGACTGATTTAATTGTACGGAATGTTGGGTTAGACTTGACTTAGAATATTGAGTTTGTCGTGCCATGGCCGTGACTCAATTATTCCAGAGGCTAAAGTTTGATTAGGGAATAACATAAGATGTAATTGACAAGAGTTGTCTGCCTATTGAACATTACATGGCGTTTCGTGCCACAGCCGGGGTTGTGTAATGGAATGTAGGATCCCTATTCCCACTAGCATTATGAATGCTTAATTTTTCACGTAGGGGGTTGAATAAATTAGGAAAACTAGTGGGAGCCACTTATGAATAAGGACCCGATTCATATAGTGTTTTGAAATGAAATCGAATATTTGCTAAGTGTTGTTATGTGTTTTTACGTTATGTCTTCTGCACTATCACTCAGGAGCATACTAGATGCTCACAAATTGACTGGTCCTAATTATGCTGAATGGCTTCGAAACTTGAGAATTGTTCTCAGGATTGAGAAGCTGGAATACGTGATTGACTCACCTAAGCCTACTGAACCTGCTAGTGATGCACATAATGATGAACATGTTGTGTATCGTAAGTGGATAGATAATGCAAATGTTGCTCAATGCATCATGCTAGCTTCTATGAACATTGAGCTACAGAAGCAACATGAGCATATGAATGCTCACACTATCCTCATGCATCTACAAGAGTTGTATGATGTGGCAGGGAGGACAGCTCGATATGAGATATCGAAGGAGCTGTTCGGGTGTAGGATGTCTGAGGGATCATCTGTGAATGACCATGTACTTAAGATGATCAATTTGATTGAACGTCTTGGACAACTTGGTTTTGTCATGGATGGGGAGCTGAGCCAAAACCTGGTCTTACAATCGCTTCCGAGTTCGTTCTCGCAGTTTGTTGTGAACTTTCACATGAATAAGTTGGATGTCAGCCTGCCTGAACTCCACAACATGTTGAAGACTGCGGAATCGAATTTTCCCCCTAAGAAGAGTTCTGTTCTTCTAATTGGTGAAGGTTCCAATCCTAAGAAAAGGAAGAGCAACTCTTCCAAGAAGAAGAAAGTAGGTGAAGAAAAGCCGGTTCCACCAAAAGCTGAAGACCCCAAGAGCAAAGTTGTTTGCTTTCACTGTAACAAGGTGGGGCACTGGAAGAGGAACTGCAAGGTTTACCTTGCAGAATTGAAGAAGAAGAAGGGTAGTGAGACTACCGCTTCTGATTCAGGTATGTTCATGATAGAAGTGAATATGTCATTAAATCAAATTTCTACTTGGGTATTAGATACCGCCTGTGGTTCTCATATCTGCAATTTGTTGCAGGGACCAAGGAGAAGTAGGACTCTTGAGGAAGAGGAGGTGATTCTACTGATGGGAAATGGAGCAAGAGTTGCTGCTGAAGATGTAGAATCATTTCATTTACATATGCCTACGGGCAAGACTATTGTTTTAAATAATTATTTTTTTGTTCCCTCGATTGTGAGGAATATTATTCCCATGTTAGACTTGGCTGGTTTTTCATTTATTATTGAGAATAATGAATGTTCTATTCTTAGAGATAATATTCTTTATGGACGTGGTGCTTTAAATAATGGTCTGTATATATGTGACATAATTTACTTCAGATTGAACAAACTAATAAAAGAAAAGCGATGATGAAAATCTCACTTCGTTGTGGCACTGCAGTCTCCATTTAGTAGACATGGAGAGAGGGCTGCAAATTTGCTAGGAATGGTACACACAGATGTATGTGGACCAATGTCTACGCAAGCCATGGGTGGATTTTCATACTTCATTACTTTCATGGATAATAGATCTAGATTCGGATATGTGTTTGATGAAACACAAGTCTGAAGCCTTTGAAAAGTTCAAAGAGTATAAGTATGAAGTGGAGAAACAAACCAAACATAGTATTATAATTCTTTGATTAGATCGAGGTGGTGAATACTTTAATGGAGTGTTTCTAGATTATCTCAAAGTAAATGGTATAGTCTCCCAGTGGACTCCTCCAGATTGGTATCTGAAAGGAGATATCGAACTTTGTTAGACATAGTTCGGTCCATGATGAGCTATGCAAATCTTCCAGTATTCCTATGGGGTTATGCATTGGAAACCTCAGCATATTTACTGAATAAAGTGCTTTCCAAATCTGTTCCTCAAACTCCGTATGAGATATGGAAAGAAAGGAAACCGAGTCTTAAACACGTTAAGATTTGGGGATGTCCAACTTATGTCAAGTAAGTTGACCCAGATAAGCTGGAATATCGATCCGTAAAATGTAGTTTTGTGGGATATCCTAAAGAGACTTTAGGGTATTAATTTTACACCGATCATCGGGTGTTTGTATCCAGACATGCTACCTTCTTGGAAAAGGAGTTTATCCTTGAAGGAAACAGTAGGAGCAAAATTGAACTTGATGAAGTTCAAGAAGCACAAACTACTACGGATCAAGTGGAAACACCTGTTCTGACTGAACAACCTTTTGTGGAACAGCCCATTCATAGGTCAGGGAGAGTGTCTCGCCAACCTGAGGGGTATTATGGCCTTGTCATTGAGAATTACAATGAGTTGTCGGTCATTGAAGATGACGACCCCGTGACCTATAATGAGGCTATAAGTAGTGTTGACTCAGAGAAATGGCATAGTGCCATGAAATCCGGAATGGAATCTATGTATACGGTATACGAAAGAATGATTAGAGCGGATGGCTAGGTTGAGACCTTTATGGCCAGGCTTGTGGCAAAAGGATTCAAACAAAGGCAATGGATTGACTTTGATGAAACCTTTTACCTGTAGCCCTGTTAAAATCAGTTCGGATTTTGCTTGCGAATGCTGCTTACTACGACTATGTGATCTGGCAAATAGCCAGATGGTTTTCTTTCCAAGGGAAATGAAAACCTAGTGTGTAAGCTGCTACGAACCATATGTGGTTTAAAGCAAGCTTCTCGGAAGATGGAACATTCGTTTTGATGAGACAATCAAAGAGTTTGATTTTATCAAAAACGTAGATGAACCATGCGTCTACAAAAGGGTTAGTGGGAGCGCGGTAACATTTCTTGTATTGTATTGAAATAGAGTTGACACACATAACAACATAGCAGACCCACTCACAAAGCTACTTTCTGAAAGTCACTTTGATCGTCATAAAGACAAGATGGGTATTAGATACCAGAGTGATTGGCTTTAGTACAAGTGGGAGATTGAAAGGAATATGTCCTAAGTCCAATCATGTATTAGGATTTAGGAATAACTTTTTATATAATCTGTTTTGATTTCATTGATTTTAATAAAAGACTTGTTTTGTTTTTATTACGGGCTTTATCTATTTAAGTGTTTAAATAAGATATACCATAGTTTAGAGTAAAGCTTTTTATGGATTATGATGAGATCATAATAGTGAGACCTAAAAAGATGATAACTCTAAACTTAAATAGTTCCTGGTCATAGGATTACTAACTGGTAATTAATAATCCGCAAAGATCGGTACATACTATGCTTGCTTCATTATGAAGGATGTCTGTTCTCATAGACATTTGTGTGGTGACACTATAGCTAGTATGTAGGTGCTTATTATAGAATAAGTTTACTGAACATGACTCGCACAGCTGAACAACTGATGGAGTTCACTCACGTGTCAGCAGTTGTTCACCTAGTGATAGTTGTACAAGTATCCTTAGACTTGAGGTCTTTATAGTCATCTTGTGTACACTGAACTATGCTTTGGTTTAGTTCTTAGTCTCCAGGGACAATTATTAGGGCTCTACTGGGTATAGGAATTTGTACACGAAGATAGTGTATGATCAATAAAGGATCTACCCCTTCCAGTGAAGGAAGCGAATGTTCAAGGCTGATCCACTTATGCTAGTTCAGGAATCTCTGGCCAGAGTAAATGAAATTAGAAAGGAGTTTCTAATTTGCATAGAACTACGCATAGTAAATGGTAAGCAAGTGATTGAATTAGATAGGCTTGACACGAGATCCATGCCTTGTATTTAATCGGGACATTGTAGGGTAGAAGGAGTTTATTGTACGGTAACTATTCACTGAATAGGTTCTTGGTATTCTAAGCAGTGAATTCATATTATCCGGATAGTCGCGATATGCTGAGAAGTATCACTCACGATGAATAAATATGATTAATTAATTAATCATATTTAATAAATTAGAGAATTTATATAAATAATGATAAAATAGTTTTATTATTATTTATTTCTACTACCGGCTTAATATTGAACCTACAGGGTCACACCATAAAAAGAGAATGATTTAATGGTGGAGGAATTAATTAATAATGGCTATAATTATTTATTTGTGAAATAAATAATTAATTAGCAAATTTAATAATTGATTAAATGAGATTTAATTGATTATAAATTAATTAAGAAAAGTTCTTAATATTATTAATTAAAGGATTTAATTTTTGGAAATTAAATCAAGAGAGAGAATTATTTCTAAAGTGTTTAGAAAAAGGATTAATGATTAAAAGGTGTTTTAATTATTAATAAGAATAATAAATGGGATAATAATAATAATATTTATGGGAAAATTTCAGCTGAAAATTTTGCCTATAAATACACTATTATAGACCCTAATTTTATTCCAACCCACATCAAACCCGAAAACCCAAAAAGTTTGGAAAACCCAATTCGCTCCACCTTCTTCCTCCTCCTTAACATCGTTTTCTTGGTGGATACCGGTGGAGTGCTTCACACTTGAGGAGCAACTGCTAAGGATCTCTGATCGTTGTCTCCGAATTATTTTAAAAGGTTGGATTCGATCCCTCGAATTTTTATTCACGATTTATACGCTTTTATTTGGATTTTGTATGTGTAAAAGTGTTTTGCCATGCCCCGCTGCGTTAGAAATCCAACAGTCCCGAGGGCTGATCCAAGTGATCTTCTGCCGTTAAGAGATCCTGATCTTCTGCCCTTAAGAGATCCTGATGATCCCACTCCACCATTCACTGAAGAGATAATGAATACCTATATCTCAAGGAAGTTTAAGATGCCCACCATCAAAGCTTATGATGGCACTGGAGATCCCGCTAATCATGTCAGGAAATTTTCTAATGCACTGTTGCTGCAGCCCGTGAACGACGCTAGTAAGTGTCGAGCCTTTTCTCAAACCCTATCTGGAATGGCTCAAAGATGGTATAGTCGTTTGCCTCCAAATTCTATCGGGTCCTTCAGAGATCTAAGTCAAGCTTTTATCAAGCAATTCATCAGTGGGAGAGTGCATGAGAAAAGTTTGGCATCCCTCATGAGCATTGTGCAGGGAGCCAAAGGGTCCTTGAGAAACTATCTGAACCGTTTTACCAAGGAAGCTTTGAAAGTCCCGGACCTTGATGATAAGGTAGCTGTGAGAGCACTGCAGTAGGGGACTAGGGATGAGTTCTTCAAGATGTCATTAGCCAAGCGCCCACCTGAAAGCATGTTACAACTCCAAGACAGGGCCGGGAAGTACATCAAAGTAGAGGAAAGCATGAGGAAGACGATAGTGAATAATGAGTCAGCTGGTGGCAAGAAGCGAAAGACCGATCTGGAATATGTTGCTAAGGACAAGTATCCTAGAACTGAGCAAAATACTGATTCAACCTCGAAGAGGGGATGAACTGGATAAAAGTTCACTGAATATGCTAAGTTGAACGCTCCTAGAAGTTAGATCTTGATGGAAATCGAGAAATATAGAGATGTTCGTTGGCCTAAGCCCCTGAAGGCTGATCCTACTAAGTTGGATAAGAGCAAATACTACAGGTTTCACAAGGACGTTGGTCATAACACCAATGAGTGTAGACAATTGAAGGATGAAATAGAGTTCCTCATTCGAAAAGGAAGGCTGAGAGAGTATACTGGAGATGGAGGAGATAGGAATAACAATGGAAGATAGAATTTCGATGATCGTAGGAGGGATCAAGACGATCAGGGGCGAAATCCCCAACCCGGGGGACCGGTGATAAATGCAATCTTTGGAGGACCACGACCCCGAGGGCCAGTGATAAATACAATTTTTAGAGGACCAACTACTGCGGGCTCATCCAGAAACTTGAGAAAAGCCTATACTAGAGAAATTATGCATATTATCGGGAAGCCTCGAAGAGGGTTATGACATGAGTCGTAATGACGTTCGATGATTCAGATTTGGAGGGTGTTAAATTTCCATATGATGATCCTCTGGTCATAACACCGATAATAGGGAACAACCCAGTGAAGAGGGTCCTTGTAGACAAGGGTGCCTCAGTGGATGTTTTGCTTCATGATACCTTTATTCTCAATTAACCCCAACTGATATGCCGATATATGGATTTGCTGGAGTGGAGTGCCCCGTGGAAGGGATAATTAAGTTGTCAATGACCATAGATCAGGATCCAAGACAAGCAACACAGATGCTAGACTTCGTGGTGGTAAAGGCTGGATCAACTTACAATGCAATCATGGGAAGAACGGGAATACATACTTTCAAGGCAGTCCATTCTTCTTACCATTCAGTGATAAAGTTTCCCACCCAGGATGGGATTGGAGAAGAGAGAGGAGATCAAAATATGGCAAGGAGCTTTGCCCCTGAGAGGCAGGAGGCAATCAAGCAAGAAGTAGAAAAGCTCTGCAGGCTGGTTTTATTGAAGAGATATAATTTCCGGAATGGTTAGCAAATCCTGTGATGGTAAAGAAGGCTAATGGAAAATGGAGAATGTGCGTGGATTTTACTAATCTGAATGACACATGCCAGAAGGATTGTTTCCCACTTCCAAGAATATATACATTGATAGATGCGACCACTGGTCATGAGATGCTGAGTTTTATGGATGGATTTAGTGGATACAATCAGATTAAGATGCATAAGGATGACATCCTGAAGGTATCATTCATCACTGGCTTTGGTGTTTTTTGTTATCTTGTTATGGTGTTTAGCCTTAAGAATGCAGGAGCTACCTATCAAAGGTTGGTAAATAAGATTTTCAAGGATCTTATTGGAAAAACTATGGAAGTTTATGTCGATGACATGTTAGTCAAAAGTCTGGTGAAGACGACCACATAGCCCATTTGAGGGAAGTTTTTGAGGTCCTGAGATATCACAAAATGATGCTAAATCCTGCAAAGTGTGCTTTCGGAGTGGGATCTGGAAAGTTTTTGGGATTGATTCCAAGAGAGAAATCGAGGCCAATCCCGATAAAATAAAAGATATCCTGGATATGGAACCACCACGTTCCATAAAGGACGTTCAGAAACTCACTGGAAGAGTTGCGGCTATAGGACGATTCATCTCCCAATCCGGAGATAAGTGCTTGCTCTTCTTCATATCCTTGAAAAAATAAAAGACTTTATATGGACTGAGGAAGTTTAGGAAGCATTTGAAGGGTTGAATGAATACATGGTCCAAGCCCCGTTGCTAGCCAAACTAGACCTGAACGAAACTTTGTACTTGTATTTGGCCGTTTCAGAAAATGCCTTGAGCGCTGTATTGATTAAGGAGGAACTTAGAATCCAGAAACCCGTATACTATGTTAGTAAGATCTTGCACGGAGCTGAGTTGAATTATTCAAGTATTGAAAAGTTTGCATTAGCCTTAGTGATGGCCTCAAGGAAGTTGCGTCCTTACCTTCAAGCTCATAAGATTGAGGTGTTGACGAATCAGCCTTTGAGAAACATCATCCACAGTCCTAAAGCCAGTGAAAGGTCGATTAAATGGGCCATCGAGCTGGGAGAGTTCGACATAAAACATAATCCACGAGCGAAGATAAAGCCAAATCCTTGACTGACTTCGTGATTAAATGTACGATTCCCAACCAAGAAGTCGAGGGGCAGGGAGATATAGAACCTTAGGGCCCAGAGGAAAAAGAAGATAGACAGAACAAGGACAAGGAATTCCGGGTTCTCTATTTTAATGGAGCATAAAAAAATTGAGTGGAGCAGGGTTGGTTTTACAAAGCCCCGATGGATTCTTGATTGAGTATGCTATGCAGTTATATTTTCCAACCACCAATAATGAGGCCAAGTATGAAGCTCTGATAGCTGGCCTTGACCTAACAGGGACGTTGAGAGTCAAAAACTTGAAAGTTTGTGGGGACTCAAAGCTAGTGGTATCCCAGGTCAAGGGGGAGTTTGAGGCAAGAGATGAAACAATGGCCAAGTATGTCCATCTAGTGAGGGCAGTGATGACTCAGTTCGATGAATGCCATGTTGAGCACATTCCAAGGGCAGAAAATGTTAAGGCCGATGCGTTATCCAAATTTTCCTCATCAGAATTAGAAGTAAGCTCTAGGAGCATGTACTTTCGTGTTTTGAAAATACGAAGCATAGACGTCAAGTTAATTGCCCCCACAGGACTTAAAGGATCATGGATAGATCCTATTAAGGCTCATCTAAGAACCGGATGGCATCCTAATGATGCTCTCAAGGCAAGAAGGTTGTCTGTGCAGGCTCTAAGGTATTCTCTAATTGATGGGATCCTGTATAAAAGATCTTTTATAGTTCCTTATTTAAGATGTCTCAGGCCAGATGAGGCTCAAATCACTTTGGAAGAAGTACATGAGGGTATTCGCGTCCAACACTTGGGTGGCAGGGCCTTAGCCCACAAAATCACCCACTTAGGTTTTTATTGGCCAGAGATGATGGCTGACGCCAAAAGATATATGAAGAGATGTGAACGTTGTCAGAAACATGCCCCTGTAGTAAGGCAACCTCCCGAAATGCTCACTTTCATAAACTCCTCAATCCCATTTGATATGTGGGGAATGGATATTCTTGAGCCTTTTACAATGGCCACTGCTCAGAGGAAGTTCGTTGTGGTAGCCATAGACTACTTGATGAAGTATATTGAGGCTAAAGCACTAGCCAAGATAACCACCAAGCAAATTACCCAATTCTTCTGGGAGAATGTGATATGCTAATATGGAATCCCACGCATCCTTGTCATAGATAATGGGAAACAATTTGATAATGTAGAACTCAACGATGATAACAACATAGAACTTCGCTTCACCTCAGTTGCTCACCCACAAGAAAATAGGCAGGCGGAAGTTGCTAACGGAATCATCCTTGATGGACTTAAGAAAAGGGTTGAACGCTCAAGGAACACTTGGGCAGATGAGTTGTTGCCTATACTATGGGCATATCGTACCACCTGCAAAGTGACTACTGAAGCTACCCCATTCATGCTGGCTTACGGAGCCGAGGATGTGGTACCCCTTGAAATCACACATGGACCCCCTAGGATCGAAACTTCTGAATCGGAAACCAATAAAGAAGGAATGAGGCTCGTTCTCGATTTTATTGACGAGGTCAGAGATGAGGCCAACGCCCATAATGCAGAGCATCAACGAATAGCCTCCCTCTAGTATAATAGAAGGGTTAAAGAAAGGTTCTTTTACCAAGAAGACTTGATCTTAAGAAAGATTGAGGCATCAGGAGTTGAAGAGAAAGAAAAGCTAACCCCTAACTGGGAAAGGCCGTATAAAGTCAAGAAAACATTAGGACGAGGATCCTACAAGTTGGAAACCATGAGCGGTGATAAAGTACCTCATACCTGGCATGTTTTGAACCTAAAGGTTTATTACGTTTAGGACATGAAATACATGTTCCTAGTACTTAGTAGTAAATGGAGGAATAAGGTCAACCAATATACGAGAATCTAATGAATAAAAGTCCCGAAGGACCAAATAAATAAAAGACGAATATGAAATCAAACTACAAATGCAGAAGATCCTGAAGGATCATAAATCAAGTCATGATAAACAATTGGGATACACACCGAAGATGTTCAAGTCCATGAAGGACCGCAAATAGATATCGCTGAATAAAAGCCATACACGGCAAACAAAGTCATGCAAGGCCTAAACACTGAAGGACAATATATTGTCCAAAATCAGATGATTAGCCAATAGTGGCAACCTCAGAAACAACCCAAAGGCTAGAAAAGCCCCACAAATTTACCACATCCGGGTAAGAGCTATGAACAGAGCCAATGGACATGCTAATAGAGCGCACCTCATCATCATGGGTGTCCATCATCTGGAAAAAGTCTTCCGACTGTTGATAAACGCTAAGAGAGCTCTAGAATCTTAATCCTGAGACTTTCTCACAAGTTTCTTCATCAATTCCTCCAAGGCCGTATGCTCACTCCTCCATTTTGCATTCTAGTGGACGTTCTAACTTCACGAAATGTATTTGGTCGACTAAAGTCTACACTATAGACTCCAGCCTACCAAAGAAGGCTGATCAGCCTCCAGAGAAGGCCCTTGACCAACTGGATATCCCTCGGAAAGGGCTCCAGCAGATCAGCCTCCAAGGGAGGCCTTAATCCAGCTAGGCTCCTCCTTAATATTGAAGTATTGAATGTTCTAAAAAGAGGAGATGTACCTGACACCAGGCATTAGCCCCTCACATCTCCTCCTTAGGAAGCTGTTAGCCTAATTGGAACAAATTTAACCAATGGAAAATTATGAGGAAGATAGGTACCCTCGACAAAGAAGCCTCTAAGGCCAGCTTTAACAAGCTTCCTTTGAATTTTGAGGACCCATCAAGAACACGAACATGATAGTTTATATTCGAGGCCCATCACGAACGTGATCAAGACATGTTGTCCAAGAAAGTAAAAATGTTTCCCCTTGACCGACCAGAGGAGGCCGAGTAGCCATCTATGAAGATCTTTTGACCGTCTAAAGGGTCCTTGGATGAGGCCCCCCGGCAAGGCACTCCTCGAATAAAAAGAGAGAAGAAAGTCTAATCCACGACTTGATATTGAGAAGATTGAAGTTCAAGAACTTCCACGAAATAAGGTGCCGAAGGGCCAAGAAGCTCTAGATATTGAGGTTACGCCCGACCAGGGTCTCAAGGGCTTAGTCTTTATGGCCGACCAAAAGTCCTTGAAGCCGACTCCTCTATATGGAGGGGTTAGGCCGACCAAGGCGTCCTCTAAAGAACGTCTACAGACGTCCGAAACTAATAGAGAAGGCCCCCTAGTGAAGATTCCAAGAAAATTATGAATTAGAGCCAAGGGATGCTCCTGGTGAAGACAATAACTTCCACGGAAATAAATTTCGTAAAGAACAGAAATTTCACGAGAACAAGTTTCATGAAGAGTAAGATGCTCACGGAGGTGAGATTCTGGCCTACCAAGAGTCAGTGACGCCTAGTCCTCCACAAGGAAGGATTAGTTTGACTAGAACCCTCACGGAGGAAAATAGGTTTCATGAAGAGTAGAACATTCACGAGAACAAGTACATAACGCTCACTAGAAAAAGGGCCAAACATCCACTAAAAGGAGCATGATTGGTTGATTAGGCCACATAAGGCCTTATAGCCGACCAAGAACCCATGTAAGGTTGATCCAGACCCTCCTGAAGATTTTCCGGTGGAACTCCTCTGAAATTCCTTGAGAATTCTTGAAAAATTAGGCGCTCAACGAGAACAATTTCGTGAAGACTAGAACGTCCACTAGAACAAGTTTCGTGAGGACTAGAACGTCCACAAGAACAAGTTTTGTGAAGGCTAAAGAGCTCATAAAAACTAAGGCCCAAGGATAAAAGCCCAATTTCTGGAAGTTTCTGAAACATTATTTAGGTTTCTAAAATCAAGGCCCATAAAGAGGAGGCCCAACCCAATTTAGATTAGAAAAAATATAGGCCCAATCCAAAAAGAATTAGGAAAATGTAGGCCCAATTCAAGGCCCAAATCCAAATAGGATTTGGAAAATTAGAGGTCCAAATTAAGGCCCAAATCCAATTAGGAATTGGAAAATTGGAGGCCCAATTCAAGGCCCAAATCCATATAGGATTTGGAAAATTGATAAACAATTAAAGGCCCAAATCCAAATAGAATTTGGAAAACGAAGGCCCATACTGAAGACCCATAGTAAGACTAGGATCCAAGTCAAATTCCTGGTCGTGGATTCCAGTCATTTATTTTTGAACAGAAGCCAAGAAATGACCAAAAATTCGACCAGAATCCAGGTCGTTTAAACGACTAGGATCCAGGTCGAATTCCTAGTCGTGAATTCTGGTTGTTTGTTTTCGAACAGAAGCCAAAAAATGACCAAAAATTCGACCAGAATCCAAGTCTTTCAAGCGACTAGGATCCAGGTCGAATTCCTGATCGTGGATCCTGGTCGTTTGAATTCGACCAGACTGCATGAGCTGGCCATAAATTCGAGAAGAATCCAGGTACATTCAACGACTAGGATTCTGGTCGAAAAAGGCTGAAAAGCTGGAAATTCCAGAAAATTTTAAATATTTACGAAAATTAGGGAAAAATCCTAGAAATTAAGGAAAAATCCCAAAAATTAAGGGAAAATTCCTGGAAATTAGAGAAAATTCCCGGAAATTAAGGAAAAATACCAGAAAATTTATAAATAATAGGGATAAGGTAAAGAAAGTAATAGGGAGGTTCCAAAACAACCCTGAAGCCACGTACAAGGAAAATAGTGAAAATGTGTAGGTCGCTCCACACTTTACGCAAAAACGATACCCTGTAAGGGTGTTAGGGCGAAAACACGCGCTAATATTCATGCAAGTATACGCGTTCACAAGTAATATAGAATAATTTCTAGTTCGTTCCCACAGAGACTCAGACTAATTATGTTCAATTAAACTCACTCACCAATGTATGATTACTTCTCAATGTTAAGACAATAACACTTAGATTTGATTAACTAATTATTAACTACAATTAACTACTAAAATTAACCACTTAATTAACACTTCAAATTAACAATATTAAAACACTCATGAGATCACAACTTCATTACTACTTTCTTCAATAGTCATTGTTATTACCCTTAGCATGCAACCGTGATGATATTAATCGAATAAGACGAAACTGATAAAAGCCAACTTTCATTGCACTAATACCATTCTACCAAACATCCACAATTAAGATAGAAGTTGAATAGGCATCTATTATGTTGAGTCCCTATATGTCTACAGAAATTGACAACATAATGATTTAAGAACAAGTTATTCCTTTTGATTACACAGAGTGAATAAAACGGTTAGAGTTACCCATTAATCATGCAAACACATACATGAACCTATGCTAGCATGGCAAGTTCTAAATCTCAAGATCCACCGTCGCTTCACAAGAGATTAACACCCTATCTTATATGTTCGCGATGCACATAAGACGAATACGCACGACCAATACTAGATATCATACAATCATCACACACTAAGGTATTAAACAACTAACTAAAAAATTCCATAGTAAATCCGTTACGACCCCATGATCACGATTAGCCCATGTTAGCACTTATCGTCATCATGGGTTCATATGAAAACATGATAAATAAACACAAAAGAATAATAACTAAACTAATTATATTAAACCAGAGTACGTCACAAGAGTAATAGGTTCAAAGCAAGAAAACTAGCATCCAACGTTACAACGAAATAAAGAATCACAAGAAAATATGCTTCCTCTTCGTTGCGGTGTGCTAAAACGGTCTTCTTCCTTATCTCCTTCGCTCCTTGATTAATACAACGATCCAACACATGTGAAACATCTCTGAAATCTACTTATATAGGAGTCCCATAAAACTCAGATTACACAGAAGTTGGAAGCCAAACAGAAATAGAAGTCTAAAATAAATATTCTGAATTCTCGACCCTGCACGGCCGCTCAGCATAGCTGAGCGGGCGCTCAGACCCTTTCTGGAATGTTTGTTTGTTTGCTCCATTTTTTCGCTGTAATTTGCTCCTCTCTTCCCACTTGTAATGCTGAACACATGCCAAGGCTTATTATTGATGATTTCTCCCCCGAAATGCAACTAATACCCTGAAACGCACAAACACTAGAAAAAGGCATCAAATACACAAAATACTTGATTTCAAGACACCAATTTAAGCTATTATAAGACGTTCTAAGTGGTATAAAATGCCACTTATCTCACCCCAAAACTTAAATCGATGCTTGTCCTCAAGCGTCATAGACTCAAAAACAAAATAAAAACATGCATGAATGCAATCTATATGAAATGCAGCGATCCCCTTTACTTCGACCAAACCAACCAACTTACGACATCTCAACAAATGCAATTAGGCGACTAAAGATCAATCAAATCATGCAACTAACATACAGCCATAAACGTGGTGTGTGCAGATGCTTAACATATATGCTTCGGAACTAGATCAATTATCATGACTCAACTATCATCAAGGCAATCACATGATTATACAAAGAATAAAAATTCTAGGCACAAAGTGACTTATAACACTACAAGAATCCTGGAGCTTATTACGGAATCATGCTTTTTATTCATAACAATAATGCTTATTTGACCGTGCAATGAGTGAGGTCCACAAAAGACTTATACAATGGTACCCATGTAGCGAGCGTTAGGTTAGCGGATCCCAGACTCTAAAAGCCTTAGGTCACTAGGCACAAAGTCCCCTAAGAACTTAATAACTCGAATACCAACGAGCCCACTCGTGATCAATTATGCATAAACACATACTCTTTTTTTTCTTTATTTTTTTTTCTTTTTTCCCTTTTTTTTTCAAAATTTCTGAGCAAGTGCGTTTCGCTCCATCTTGCTCAACCCTAGACTACTTGCATAAACATACGAGCCGGCTACTAGCCATTTGATGCCTAGCCACAATCAGCAACGAATTCCATTTTTTTTACTCCATTTTTTTCCTTTTCATGCCTTTTATCACTAAGAACCTATTATAAAATTTTAAGCATAATAAATAGATTAACCCCGAAAATAATCAGACCATAACAACCACCTAGTCCTTAAGCATTCTCTAAGACTTAGTGAAAATACAAGTGTCTCTAGCATGCATATCAACCTATACGACTCAACATCACTTTAATGCTATCACTACACTCACATCAACATCACAAATCAGTCGGCAAATCATTGCAAAAGGGATCATGGTATATATGCATGAGCTACATGACATGATAAACAAATAAAGCTATAAATAAATAAATAAAAACTATATGGAAAAAATTATGCAATTATATGAACTAAACTATCATGAATATGCAACTATATGACACACACACACAAAATATTCCTTAACTACCACCCCCAAACTTAAAATCTTCACTGTCCCCAGTGAAGGTAGTAGAAAGGAACACAGGGTATACCTACTCGGAGAGATCATCATCATCATCACCCTCAGTGGGTGGTGTATCAGGAGGCGGATATGCAGAGTCCTCACCAAAAACTGGCCACTGGATGTCAGCTCCAAGGCCTCGAAAAGCGGTCCCTAGCGCAAGGGTGAGCTCCTGAGCAAACCTGCTCTGCGTCTCGTACATAGCATCCATCCTCCGTGACAGCCTCCTATACTGGGCATCGGCCATCCCAGCACCCTCCTGAGCTCTAGAAGAACCAGCCTCATCACGCCTTGGCCTCACCATAGTAGCACCTCGTGCTGGACGCCCTCCTGGAAGACGATAACCCAACCCATGCTCCTCGGGCTCACCACCGGTCCACTCCTGCATCACATTCAGAGTCCCGAAATCAATAGGAGTGGCCTGCAACTACAACTGCTCATGAGACGGCCACTGATCTCCCACCGCTCGGCAAAGCTTAGTAACCGTGGATGCATAGGGGATGTTCATGTGCTTAGCTCCCCTCAAAAACTTCAGAATTCCTTGGTAGATGAACTCACCAAGGTCCACATAGTACTCCTCATTCAGAATTCCCCACAACAACTGTGCTCTCTCAACTGTGACCTCATGTGCATGCGAAGAAGGCAGAATATTAGCACAAATAAACGCATTCCATGCACGGGCATACCTGTTCATCGCGAGGCCGGAAAGTGACGATACTCATTAGTTCCAGTCTTGAAATTCCATACTGTGCCCGGCCTACAGAGAGTAGCACAAATCAAATCCAAGTCAAAATCCTCAGCAGTCTTCTCGTTCCAGTTCTCCTCCGCGGGCTTCCTCTGTCTCTGCCCAATCACACGGTGAATCGCCGCTGGGTGATAATCAACCGTCATCCCCCGGACCACAGAAAACCCATTCTTCTCGGCCTTCGCATTCGCATAGAACTCGCGAACCACGCTCATAGGCACTGCTTCAGGCAACTCACAAAAAGCTATCCACCCCTTCTCAGCAATCATAGGCAGCAACTCACCATCCCTCCCCGATGGTAAAAATCCCCTCTCCTTCAGAATCGGCTTCCCCAGAAGCCTAGTGTACTCCTCCTCAGCAGCCCTATCATTCAAACAAGGCCTCGCAGCTGTACCCCTCGAAGAATCAGCAGTAGGGACTGTGCTGCTGCTATCAATAGTCCTTACTCTCTTGGGTGCCATCGAATCTGAATAAAAGTGCTTGAGAATTGTGTTTTTGTGTTTGGGAGAGAGTTGAAGTGTAGAAAGTGTATGGGAGATATATGGGATAGGTGTATGTATATATAGGGTATGGGTTAGGGTAGAATTTGATTAGGAGTGGGTTTAAGGTGTAAAATCATGGGATAATGAGGAATAGGTCGTGGGTTTTATGGGCTGTAATTTGTTTTTTTATTTTCTGATTTTTTTTGATTTTTTATGGACTAAAAATTTTTTCTCCCAGCCGACCCCTGAGCGGTCGCTCAGCAGAGCTGAGCGGGCGCTCAGGAGGCTACTGGAATTTTTTTTTTCTAGCCCGGTTTTTCTGATTTTTTTGTGGTTTTGGATAGGTTATTAACTTCTAAGGGTTCCTGTAACAACAAATCATGGGTTGCCTCCCACGAAGCGCTTCTTTTTCGTCATTAGCTTGACGTTGCGTACCTTCCTCAAGTCGACAATAAAACGACACTAAGCACTTCTCGGTTTGCCATGTCCCCATAGTAGTGCTTCAACCGCTGACCATTAAACTTGAATGCTTGGTCCGGATCATTCTCAAAAATCTCCACCGCTCCATGTGGAAACACAGTTTTGACAATAAAAGGTCCAGACCACCTTGATTTTAACTTCCCAGAAAAAAGTCAGAGACGAGAGTTGAATAAGAGAACTTGTTGCCCCGGCACGAATAACTTAGGATGTAGCTTCCTATCGTGCCACCTTTTCACCTTTTCCTTGTACATTTTGTTGTTCTCGTACGCTTGGAGTCGAAATTCATCAAGTTCATTAAGCTGAAGCATTCGCTTCTTTCCAGCTGCATCTAAATCCAGGTTCAACTTTTTCAATGCCCAATAGGCCTTATGCTCAAGCTCTGCAGGTAAATGACATCCCTTATCATACACCAGTTGAAACGGGGACATACCAAGTGGAGTTTTGTATGCTATTCTGTAAGCCTAAACAGCTTCATCGAGCTTTAAAGACCAATCCTTCCTTGACGGACAAACAACCTTCTCTAGAATGCGCTTGATCTCTCTGTTAGACACTTCCGCTTGACCATTTGTTTGCGGATGATAGGAAGTAGCAACTCGATGATTCACATTATAACGCTGCATCATAGAAGTGAACTTACGGTTGCAGAAATGCGACCCTTCATCACTTATGATTACTCGTGGCGTTCCAAACCTTGTGAAAATCTGCTTATGGAGAAAATTCAACACTGCCTTTGCATCATTTGTCGGTAGAGCTTTGACTTCTACCCATTTTGAGATATAATCGACTCCCAGCAATATGTACTGATTGTTGCAGGATGAGACAAAAGGCCCCATGAAATCGATTCCCCAAACATCAAAGACCTCGACTTTAAGCATCACGTTTAACGGCATCTCATCCTTTCTCGTCAAATTTCCCACTCTTTGGTAACGATCACACCTTAAAACAAACTGATGAGCATCCTTAAACAAAGTAGGCTAGAAAAAACCTGCTTCCACAATACGAGCTGCCGTCTTCTCACCACCATAGTGTCCACCATAAACTGTGGAGTGGCAGTCTCGTAATATCCCCTCCATCTCACAGAATGAGATCCATCTCCTGATGATCTGGTCAGCTCCCTATCTAAACAAATACGGTTCATCCCACATATACCACTTCACCTCATGCGGAAACTTCTTCTTTTGAGCTGTGGTCAAATTAGGAGGCATTATATTGCTGACAAGATAATTCACAATATTTGCGAACCATGGCTCTTCCTCCTGAACTGCGAACAACTGCTCATCCGGAAAAGATTCGTTGATCAATGTCTTATCATGTGAAGTAGACTCGGGATTCTCCAATCTAGAGAGATGGTCAGCTACTTGATTCTCAGTACCTTTTCGATCCTTGATCTCTAACTCAAATTCCTGTAGTAAGAGCACCCAACGAATGAGTCTCGGCTTCGAATCCTTCTTAGAAACTAAATAGCGAATGGCCGCATGATCAGTGAATACTGTCACTTTTGTCCCAAGCAGATAAGATCGAAATTTCTCGAAACCAAAGACTATAGCCAAGAGCTCCTTCTCAGTAGTGGTGTAGTTCATTTGGGCCCCATTTAAGGTCTTGCTAGAATAGTAGACCACATGAAAGAGATTATTCTTGCGCTGCCCAAGAACTGCGTCTACCGCATAATCACTCGCATCACACATCATCTCAAAAGGCTCTGTCCAATCCGGTGCTGTAATAACTGGTGCAGTGATTAAACTCTTCTTAAGAGTCTCGAATGCCGTCAAACATTCATCATCAAATTTGAAAGGCACATCCTTCTCAAGCAAGTTGCACAGCGGCTTAGATATCTTCGAAAAGTCCTTGATGAAACGCCGATAAAAACCCGCATGACCAAGAAAACTACGGATTCCTTTCACAGAAATAGGTGGTGGAAGATTTTCAATAACTCCCACCTTGGATTTATCCACCTCAAGACCCTTGCTAGAGACCTTATGCCCAAGAATAATGCCTTCACGCACCATAAAATGACATTTTTCTCAATTGAGCACCAAATTAGTTTCCCCACACCTTTTGAGCACGGCACGAAGATTATTCAAACATTCATCATAGGAATGTCCAAATACGGAGAAGTCGTCCATGAACACCTCAACATTATTCCCAATCATATCAGAGAATATAGCCATCATACATCTCTGAAAAGTGGTCGGTGCGCCACATAACCCAAACGAAACTCTACGAAACACAAACGTGCCAAATGGACAAGTGAAGGTAGTCTTTTCTTGATCCTCTGGTGTAATACAAATTTGATTATACCCCGAGTAGCCATCCAGAAGACAGTAATACTCATGACCAGCCAACCTGTCAAGCACCTGATCAATAAACAGAAGAGGGAAGTGATCCTTCCTCGTGGCCTTGTTCAACTTTCGGTAGTCCATGCATACTCTCCATCATGTGACTGTTCAAGTGGGGATGAGCTCATTCTTCTCATTTGCTACCACGGTAATACCCCCTTTCTTAGGCACACATTGCACGGGGCTCACCCAAGAACTGTCAGAAATAGGATAAATGATTCCTGCATCCAGCCACTTCAGAATTTATTTCTTCACCACATCTTTCATGATAGGATTAAGTATGCGCTGTTGCTCAACAGTTGGCTTACTACCCTCCTCTAGCAGAATTTTATGCATGTAATATGAAGGGTTGATCCCCTTGATGTCTGCTATGGTCCATCCAATAGCCGATTTGAATTCTCTCAAAATCCTTAAGAGTTTGTCCTCGTCACTATCTGAAAGGTCAGATGCAATAATAACAGGTAATGTAGATGCATCACCTTAAAAGGCATACCTCAAGTGTTCAGGTAATGGCTTAAGCTCCAAGGTGGGTGCTTCCTCAATTGATGGTTTGAGCTTTCCTTCAGCATTTTTGAGGTCAGAAGTACCAAGAGCTTCAAACGGCATGTCCAGCTTTCGCCTCCAGGGAGAAGCATTAAGATATTGTAATTGCTCATTGTCATCCTCATCATCACTGTCAAAATCCCCCACTAAGGCCTTCTCTAATGCATCAGACATTAGCATATGACCGAGTTCCGAAGTAACCGCAGAATCAATCAAATCCACTTTTAAGCACTCCTCATCTTCTGTAGGGAATTTCATTGCGTTGAATACATTGAAGGTCACATCCTGATCCTGCACCCGCATAGTAAGTTCACCTTCCTGCACATCTATCAAGGTACGGTCAGTAACCAAGAAAGGTATTCCCAAGATTATGGGAATCTTCTTATCTTCCTCGAAATCCAGAATAACAAAGTCTGCAGGAAAGAAGAGCTTATCCACCTTGACTAGCACATCCTCCACTATGCCTCTTGGGTAAGTAATAGAACGATCAGCCAATTGTAGAGACATGTAGGTGGGCTTTGGATCAGGCAAATCCAACTTTTTAAAGATCGACAACGGCATCAGATTTATGCTTGCTCCCAAATCGCAAAGGCACTTATCGAACGACAACTTGCCAATGGTGCAAGGAATGGTGAAGCTACCTGGATCTTTAAGCTTTGGAGGTAACTTTTATTGCAGCACAGCACTGCATTCTTCCGTTAGAGTAACGGTCTCAAGGTCATCCAGTTTCACCTTCCTTGAAAGAATACTCTTCATAAACTTCGCATAACTAGGTATTTTCTTCAGAGCCTCAGCGAAAGGTATATTGATGTGAAGTTTCTTGAACACCTCCAGAAACTTACCGAACTGCTTATCCGGCTTTTGTTGTTGCAATCTCTTAGGGAAAGGTGGAGGAGGATAAAGCTGTTTCTCCCCTGTATTACCCTCAGGCAGAGTGTGTTCAACAGTAGTCTTCCTTGGTTCCGCCGCTTTCTCCTTTTGCTTAGCTTCTTCATCTCCAACTTCAGCTTCTCCTTCTTTTGCCTTTTCAGCATCAGCAACTTTCCCAGACCTTAAGGTAATAGCCTTGACTTGCTCTTTAGCTTCCTTTCTGCCTGGCACTTCTGTGTCACTGGGATGTGTGCCAGGTTGACGATTGAGCACCGCATTGGCTATTTGACCAATTTGATTTTCCAAGGTCTTGATCGACACCGCCTAACTCTTGCACAACAGCTTAAGTTCCTCAAAATCAGCACTAGTGGGTGCAGCTGCACCTCCCTGTTGAGGATATGATTGCCTTTGAGCATACTGCTGTAGTTGCTGGAATCCAGGTGGATTGAACTGTTTACTCACACCTTGCTGATATGGTGGCTGAATAGCATTCTGATTATTACCACTACTAGAAAAAGTAGAATAGACATCGGCTAAAAACCGATGTCTATGAACAAAAAAATCCGATGTCTTCGTGGGTGATGTTAAAGACCCCCCATTTAACATCGGTTTTAAACTGATGTTAAAGAAGACGTATAACATCAATTTTTAAAGATGTTAAATTTCTAATGCATATCTAATATTCATATATTATTATAATATGATATTTTTATTAATTTTAACATATGTTGGATAAGCAAAATATTTCCATTTACCCATTAAACTGATGTTACTAATACCAATAACAACGATTTTCAAGAAAAACCGATGTAAAGATAACTTTTGACATCAGTTGTTTATTCGGAACTGATTTCTATTTGTGACCAACTGATTTCTATAAAGCTTAATAACATCGGTTTTCTGTTTTAAAACTTTTTTTGTTGTAGTATTTAACATCGGTTTTATTCGGTATTACTGATGTCAATGTTCAACTAAAACTGATGTATTAAGTTGTGACAGACATCATTTTCCACTGTAATGATGTATGTACCTATTTTATTGATGCACATTTTAAAAATATAGATGCCAAAAATTTGCCAAACCAATTACAGCATAATACCAGTTATCTATAAATTTAACAATGAATATTCAAACATCTGGTACAACAGATTCATCTAATCCAAACTTTAAGTACTACATATATCCATCCATTTATTCTACTACTGTTTATACAAAGAATATGACTTGGTACCCGCAATACTAACAACAAAAACCAAACAGGATAGTAAGAAAAACTTTCCAGGAGTTGTGAAAATCATTAGTCATCAGGTGTTTGAGAGAAGGATCGACAATGTAAGGATGGTCACAACTATGAAAAGAAAACAAGTGCAACATAACATCAGAGAGGTTGAGAACATTATATCTGTATTAATATCAAAATCATAAACAAAAGTATAAGATTACATTAATAAAAGTATAAGATTACATTACGTCTATTGTTGTATAAGAATCAAACTACTCCAAGTTCAACTGCCCTTTCACTATAATCATGTCACACTACTTACATATTGTAATTAGCTTAGCTGCTCTTAACTATTTTAACAAATAACTTTTCTGCCAGTTCACTTTGGGAAAACACTTCATATACAAAATAAAAGGAAATCTAAGAGACTGTTTAATATATCAGTAACTATAAAACTATAATTACAAATGAGGGATTATAATATAATAACAAGACCGATAAAGGTACATTAGCTGGTGACAAACATGCTTCTGCAGCATTAATCAATTCAGGTTAATTGACACTCTAAATGCAATTAGTGATATTGCCAGCATCAAACTGTTTGGAGTTTACCAAATAGACACCTGAAGTACAAGCATATTCAATGCACTGTAATTCTGTAAACAATTTAGTAAACTAATACAAAAGCATATATGCTTTTTCCTTTTAAGAAAAAAATACAAGATAAAGCTGGCAAGAAAAAATAAGAAGCAAAACTAGATCATGAAAGACCAATGCCTGCTTAGGAAGGCAGTAAGCAAAACCTACTGAATATTATTTCTTGGTGCTAAGAAGAATCTGTTCTATTAGAACTTAAAAGCATATAATTATTGGACTAAAGTCGCTAAATATCATGAAATAGAAGTCAAGACAAGACTCTTAAAAGAGATGCTAGCAAAACAAAAGCTACCGAGTAAATTCACAAAAATAAAAACAGATATAGTAACAGGATAAAAAATGAGTAGTTTCTTTGATAAACAGAATTCAATTCCCACCGAATAAACATCTTATAAAATTTCAAATTAAATGGAATTTCCCTACCACACGGGACAACAATATTTTCACCTATCTAAAAGTCTAGCAAATCAATTTATCTGATATATTGTGAAACTATAGAAAATGAGAAATCCTAGGGATTTTGAATTTTTGTAGAAAATCAATTCAATTTTTCGCTTAACCATAAGACCCGATCATTATGATAAATGCAAGCTTAAATACCAAAAATAATAGAACCAAAATTAAACATGCTGTATCAAATACTGCACAAGGATCTAACTGTAAACATGGTATAGAATATAGATACATAAAAACTTATACATGATACAAAGCAAGTATATCATAGACAAACATCTTGAAAATGGGCTATGCTAAAATCAAATCAAAATTTAAAGAACCAGAAAACTTACAAAAAAATTGAAATATCTTCTGAGAAAGAACTAGCAAGAAATCAAGCCCTGCAAATAACACAAAACATATCATTAGCTTATAGCCTAACCAATTAAAAAACATTAAACATAATTAACAAGAAAAAAGAAAAGATTGATGAAAAAAAGTGCTTACCAAGGTGATAGATTCATTAAAAGAAACAAAACAAATGGGAAGGATGGGTTTTTGTTGTATTCTTTGATATTATATATTTAAAGTTTAGTAATCAAGACTGTACATATAAGTACATATGAAGTGCTTCTCTTCATGGGTTGTCAATGGTGTCATCTAGACAATTCACAGCAGTTTATCATCTCCGGCCTTGTCCTTCAAATAAAATAACTTATGGTAGAAAAAACTCAACATCATAACTTCAGCAAGTTGCATATCGAAAATCCCACACTTCAAAATTGCCGCAGAACTTTAGTTACTAGTCAAAGCCAATACAATAATCATGTTAAAGTAGAACTTTAGTTACTAGTCAAAGTTATACAATAATCATGTTAACTAACACAAATAATTAAACGTTGAAGACCTAAACAGCCACCTCAATTAAGCTAATTCACCGCAAAATAAACTGACCTCGAGTACCTGATAAAGAAATAGAACACAATCATTAGCTAATCACTTCCATTAAACATTACAAAAATAACTTGATGTAAAGCTGACAATCACAGACTTCCTATTCATAGAGTTTGATTAGTACCATGATCGACTGCTGACATAGCTAACATCCACAGTACTCAAATCAATTCCATTCTGTAACATAGACCTGAACCTCTGAGTCAGAGGAAAAGGTATCTTTGCTGGAGAGGAGAAAAATTACAGGAATCCAGATTAGCATAAAATCAGTGTTTATCAATAGAAAAGGGAAGAGATTCAGACAGGAAGTCTGTGTAATAGTGATATAAGATGACATGTTAGAAATTTTCATTGGAAGACAAAATAACAGTCAAGTTTAATTTCAATAAAAGGGACCCCGACAGAAATCAAAATAAGAGCATATAAACCTGCTACGAATCCAGAGAAAAAGAAGTTAACCCAAGCAAAAGTAAGAGTCTAACCAAGAGAATATAAATATAAAAACATTAGAAATCAATTTCAGTGAAATTAAACGAGAACGAATGCTTTTATCTAATAGAAAAGGTACATGGGGTATGATCATAGAGAGGTTTTTCTTCATCATATCCATAGCCATGTTGGGATCAGAGAACATTTAAGCCTGTGCATTTGAAGCAGTTTGGACCTTGGGAACATGAAGTAGTCCATTTTTCTGCAATGTTGTACCTAGTTAACATGCATGGTGTTAGTTACTCATTTGTTTCTGTTTACCTGTAACCAAATCATAGCCTTAGGAAGACTAAATCGGTTTATTATCAATCACAAATCACTCTATTATACATGTAACTTGCACAGATTGGGAAATGAACATACAATATGTTATTTTACGAGCAATACATAGTTTTAAAAGTTCTAACACAAAAATTGATTGTGTATATTAGAACCACTAGATATATCAAGCTCATCAGACATACCCACCCTTTGTGTAATACATACATACATATAACATAGTAGGTAAATGCAATTTTTGCTTAAGAGCTCAATTGCCCCTATTTTCCCCAAAGATCACTTCAAAACTATACCTAAATCTTGACAAATAAAACCAAAAACACCCTAAGAAACTTATAAACTATAGGCATATCAAATAATCACAAAAATAATAGGGAATTAGAGAGATTACTTAATTAAGATTGAATTTTATTTTCAACTCGGATACTGCAAGGTGAAGTGTCCCGGGGTTTTAATAAGAATGATCTAAAAATTGTAAGCGGACTTTCATCAAACACATAGCAATCAAATCAAACCTGCTTAAAACTACCATATTAAAACCATTAAATTAAAAGAATACAAACTAAGAGCATCAGTAATTCCAATGGTCACCGTCTGATAAAAATTAAATAACCACAAAATAATAAAATTAAGATGAATAAAGCTGTAATATATGAGTTAATGTTGTAAAATAAAACCACAAGTAAGAATGGAAAAATAAAGAAGAAAAATACCTAAGCTTGAGTAGAGCAGGATTGCAGTAACGGAATTAAAAAATTAAGCAGAGACACCTCGGCGATGCAATTAGGGCAGATTGTTTTTACCTATTTTATCAATTGTATAACATCTCTATATAGCAAGATTTATTATTACTAAATCTATAAATGAGAGCACAGAGAGGGAAATGAGAGCAACTGTGGGTGTTTAGAAAATGTGTTCTTGGTGGGTGTTCTCGACACAGGTGAGGGTGAGAGATGATTTTTGATGTTTTTCATTTTTTGTTTTTCATTTTTTATGTTTTATGTTTTATTTTTAATTAAAAGAGGGGGAAGATGTGTGTTAAAAGAGGGGGAAGAATTTTGTTAAGGCAAAAAACCGGGGGGGAAACATGGAGGGAATAAATTATTTGGCTAAGGGGGGAAAATGGGGAAGCCGCGCTGATTATTTTTTTAAAACAGACATATAACATCAGTTGGGCTAAAACACTGATGTTTATAAAACCAAGAGACATCGGTTGTTTAAAACCGATGTATAAAACACCTTTTACATCGGCTCCAAAAGCAACCGATGTCTAAGAGGCGATGTCTATTCTACTTTTTCTAGTAGTGTACCCCAGCTGAAATTTGGATGATTTCTGTTGTTAGGATGATAAGTAGCTGGCACAGGCTGCTGTTATCGCTGATAATTGTCCACATACTGAACATATTCGTTAACAAGAGAACACTGATCCGTAGCATGAGAACCTGCACAAAGCTCACATACCATAGCTATTTGATTGACTCCATAGGTAGCTAGAGAATCGACCTTCATAGACAGCGCTTGGAGCTGCGCTGCAATAGCGGTGGCTGCATCGACTTCCAGAATACCCGCTACCTTCCCAGGCATCATTCTTTGAGTTGTGTTTTGATGCTCATTTGCAGCCATAGTCTCAATAAGATTATAAGCCTCAGTATAGCTTTTGGCCCACAAGGCGCCTCCAGCTGCTGCATCGAGAATGGGCCGAGATTGGGCCCCTAAACCATTATAGAAACCAGTGATCACCATCAAATCGGGCATTCCATGATGTGGACACTTTCTCAACATTTCCTTGTAGCACTCCCAAGCTTCACACATAGATTCTGTAGGTTGCTGCGCAAACTGCGTAAGAGCACTCCTCATAGCAGCAGTCTTTGCCATTGGATAAAACTTCACCAGAAACTTTTGCGCAAGATCTTGCCAAGTAGTGATGGACCCAGCTGGTTCAGAATGTAACCAGTCCTTAGCTTTATCCCTCAGTGAGAATGAGAAAAGCCTCAGCTTGATAGCCTCATCAGTCACACCATTATATTTGAAAGTACTGCAGATCTCGACAAAATTTCTTATGTGCATGTTGGGGTCTTCAGTCGCAGCTCCTCCGAAAGAAACAGAGTTCTGCACCATCTGAATAGTGCCCGACTTGATTTCAAAGTTATTGGCCTCAATAGCCGGGTGCATGATGCTAGACTGAATGTCATCAATTTTAGGCCGAGAAAAGTCCATAAGAGCTGGATCTGCCGGAACAAAACGATCACCCATGATTACTGGCTCCTTCTGCTCACTTCCTGAATCCGAATCTTCAAAATCAATCTTCTCCGGAATATCAAGAACTTCGTCTGTCTCCTCAGCCGTATCTAAAGTCCTCTTGCGAGTACGAGAACGAGTTTGCATAAACGCTCGCTAAAGTACCTGAAATACAACCGAAAACAATAAGTAACACGTCTTAATCATTAATCACTGAGTCCTAACGACCAATGATAAGTACATAAACTAAACAAATACACCGAGTCCCCGGCAGCGGCGCCAAAAACTTGTTAGGGCGAAAATAAGCACAAATATTCACGCAAGTATACGCGTTCGCAAGTAATATAGAATACTTTCTAGTTCGTTCCCACAGAGACTCAGACTGATTATGTTCAATTAAACTCACTCACCAATGTATGATTACTTCTCAATGTTAAGACAATAACACTTAGATTTGATTAACTAATTATTAACTACAATTAACTACTAAAATTAACCACTTAATTAACATTTCGAATTAACAATATTAAAATACTCATGAGATCACAACTTTATTACTACTTCCTTCAATAGTCATTGTTATTACCCTTAGCATGCAACAGTGATGATATTAATTGAATAACACGAAACTGATAAAAACCAATTTCCATTGTACTAATACCATTCTACCAAACATCCACAATTAAGATAGAAGTTGAATAGGCATCTATTATGTTGAGTCCCTATATGTCTACAGAAATTGACAACATAATGATTTAAGAACAAGTTATTCCTTTTGATTACACAGGGCGAATAAAACGGTTAGAGTTACCCACTAATCATGCAAACACATACATGAACCTATGCTAGCATGACAAGTTCTAAATCTCAAGATCCACCATCACTTCACAAGAGATTAACACCCTATCTTATATGTTCGCGACGCAAATAAGACGAATACGCACAACCAATACTAGATATCATACAATCATCACACGCTAAGGTATTAAACAACTAACTAAAGAATTCCATAGTAAATCCGTTACGACCCCATGATCACGATTAGCCCATGTTAGCACTTATCGTCATCATGGGTTCATATGAAAACATGATAATTAAACACAAAAGAATAATAACTAAACTAATTATATTAAACCAGAGTACGTCACAAGAGTAATAGGTTCAAAGCAAGAAAACTAGCATCCAACGTTACAACGAAATAAAGAATCACAAGAAAATATGCTTCCTCTTCGTTGCGGTGTGCTAAAACGGTCTTCTTCCTTATCTCCTTCGCTCCTTGATTAATACAACGATCCAACACACGTGAAACGTCTCTGAAATCTACTTATATAGGAGTCCCATAAAACTCAGATTACACAGAAGTTGGAAGCCAAACAGAAATAGAAGTCTAAAATAAATATTCTGAATTCTCGACCCTGCGCGGCCGCTCAGCATAGGTGAGCGGGCGCTCAGCTTCCTGCGCGGCCGTTCAGCATAGCTGAGCGGGCGCTCCGACCCTTTCTGGAATTTTTGTCTGTTTGTTCCGTTTCTTCGCTATAATCTGCTCCTCTCTTCCCACTTGCAATGCTGAACACATGCCAAGGCTTATTATTGATGATTTCTCCCCGGAAATGCAACTAATACCCTGAAACGCACAAACACTAGAAAAAGGCAACAAATACACAAAATACTTGATTTCAAGACACCAATTTAAGCTATTATAAGACGTTCTAAGTGGTATAAAATGCCACTTATCAAAGGGAACAAATGAACTTAAATTTTTCGTAATCTTTTACAATTTCCCAGAAGTTGGGGGCAAATGATAGGGAATAATATAAATCTTAATTATGTCATTAATATTGCATTAATTACATCTAGTGCTGCAAGGCCCATTAAAGAAGGCCACATGTATGACATTCAAACCAAGAAGGTTAACACATTGATCAGACCCCAAGAAGGTTAACACATTAATCAGGCCTGATGGAACAAAAAAAGCCCAATAACCCTGAATATTAATTAATTTCGTAATTAATTAATAAGGGATAAATCAGCTAATTAGTAAAGTCCAAATAAGGACACAATTCCTTGGAGATTCTACTTCCAAGTAGGAATCAGTTTCCTACTTCCTAGGACTCCAAAGTCCATTTTAATTCTGAGACTTGTCCATCAAGTCTCCTAACTCTAGTCTAATTCAAGGACTCCCAACATCTATATTAAGGGTCTCATCCCACAAATCAGAACTATATTTTTTGAATTGATCCTTGGCATACAGCGATGTATGTAGGCATCTTGTTAAGGCAGATTGAGTCACGAAACACAAAAACAGTCAAATCGAGTCTTGAATTTCACGAACCCTGGCATTAAATATACCTTAAGTTTTTATCCATAACAATTACTAAAATAGAAAAAATTATAAAATATTGTTATAAATACGACAATATGAAATCCCAAACAACATTTTAATATTTGATCAAATTCATGAAAAGAAAATATATAAATAAAAGAAATTTTTTTTACGTAAATGTATTACGTGGTATGATTAAAATATCCTCACAAATTTATAATGTGAAAAAATCAGACAACTAATAGGTAAAATAAATTATAACACATATGTTATATTTAGCTTATCAAAATTAAATATAAAAATACTATAATAACTAAATATATAAGTAAAAAAAGTATATTTTTTTAAAAAATTTGTTATTCACGAAAATCATAAAATTTATTTAAGAAATAAACTTATTATATTAAAATTTAGTTAAATAAAAAATATATATAAAAAAATTATATAAAAAAATAATAATCACCCTGGATAGAAAGGTGTTCCCTCTGTCTCATTCAATTCTCTATATCATTTTTTGGCACGCTTTTCAATGTTCGTTTAAAGTATAACTCTATTAAATTTTTAAAAAATTTTTTTTCTGTATAAAAGTTTTATGTTTAAACTTCTATTAAAAAAAAAATTAGAAAAAATATTACGAAACTATATTTTATAATGCGTGCAAAAAAGTAAACGTAGATAACAGTGTGGGACGGAGGTAGGAGTAAACACTTGATCGAAGTCTCAAACATCTCCCGATTACATGAACAAAAACCAAAGTATAGTTGAGTCAGGTAAATGGTTGCAGAAATGTTGAAGGCAATAAGTACGATATAGTGGAGATAATGGAGTTTGTGAATTTGAGGAGTCGTAATTGAAATGCATAAGCTGAGTGTTGTCTGGCATGCATGATGCATCGTTTCTGAAAAGACTCAACTATTTCCATTGGTGGTAGACTCAGCTATTTCCATTGGTGGTAGATCTCAGTCAATCAAATCTGGAGACAGGTTCCTCCTCCTAAGTAGGCTAAAGAGCTAGTAGTACAATAAGTATCTACTTTAATTTGGAATAATTGCCTTGTTTGTTGTTGTTCTTTTTCTTTTTGTAAAGAAACAACTACTACTTGTTTGACATTTGTCAACCGAGGGAAATAATCATTACTTAGAGATTTTTGCATTGTTGCAGTTTACTCCGTAAATGGCAATTTATGATTTGAAGGAATTTCACAATTTGTTAGGAGGAAATCTTTTCAAGATCTTCTGGTTAGATACTCTCTCTCTCTTCCCACCACTTAGATATTTAGGACATGTATTCCACCACAAAAAAACTCCTCCTATTTTATGTCTCGTTTTTCTTCTTCACCGTTCTTTTATACCGTTATTTGAACCGGTTCACAGGTATCTTCACTAATTGTTGAAAAACATAATTTTGTTTTGAAAGTTAACATGTGAAAAATATTTAAAAAATGCAATATAAGAAATTGACCAAAATGAATGTTGCAGGTAGAGCAGATTGCAATAGTGATACCTTGTTTATTTCCGGGAGTTAAAAATTCTGTAAAAATATGTTGGTTGTTAGCTAGTTTATTTGAGTCCTAATAAAGCTGATAAATGTATGTTTTAAACAGGAGTGTATGGTACAAGCAAGTTGATTGTTTTCTTTCCCTCAAAATTCTAACTAGTGGTGAGCAAAAATAAATCGGAAAACTGAAATCGAGCCAAAAAATCGAACCCGATAAAATTGAAAAAAGACACGGTTAGGTTATGCTTTTGGTTTTATCTTGAAAACCGAACAGCTTATAATATTTATTTATTTTATTATTTAATATAATTTTTGTATAATACAATCTTAAATATACATAAAATTTGTTCACCATACATAGCAGTAGTAAAATAAACCATATGACAATCCCTTTATTCATGTTCATGTCTATATACTTGTGTAACATGGCTTCTATGGCTTCCATCACCGTTACTGAATCTTTCAGAATGTTTCTGTCTTTCGTCTAATAAAATCGCCAGAGAAACTATTTCTACGTCTGGTCCTGAGGTATGACTTCTGTTCCATTCGTCAAGATATTATCTAATAAAATTCATGTTTTGTTTCAAATAAAAAGTTACTCAGCTATATACAATGATAAATGACAGCTGTAAATCTTTCTTAACATTATATTTAATATTAATTTATAAAAATTAAAAATTGAAACCGAAATACGATTAACCAAACCGAAAATAATCATTCTAGTAGGTTCGATTACAATTTATAGGTAGAAATTGAACCAAATCGATTTTTAGAGTTTGATAATAATTTTCGGTAAAAATCGAGGCGAAACAAACCAGGCACGCGCCGTTGATGAGGTACAAGCAAAGGAGCAAAGGGGTGAATGGAAAATGAGTTGGTAATATTCCATTAAAGTGGCTAGGATAGCTTAGACCGTAGAAAGAGGAACACAAAAGGTAAAACACAAGGTGATGCATGCATTATCATCACTTTGTTGCTGCCTTGGCTTTGCAATGTAACTCAGCTACTTTTCTTATTTCTTTTCAGCTTTTTTAGGCTTTTGCTCTCTTCCCATATAATGCGGTTGGCAATTATTTAGTTGAATTGAATCCCTCCGGGCTCTGTGAGACTATGATTGCATTTATGCGAGACTTGCAAAATCAAATCGAACTCATTACAAAGTACTATTTCCATTTGTTTGGTTAAAATTTTCATTACTCGGTGAACAATCCCACCTACTGGCCATTGTCTTGATCAGCCTAATAATGTCTTTTTATTTGATGTATTATATCCGGGGCCGGGATCGAGATCACAAATGATCACAAAACAATCTAAACTTAATGTATTATTGCTTGTTTTTAGATCACAGCCGGGACTTAAGATAATTTTTTTATTGATTTTTGACTAAAAATTGTAAATTTATAAAAGATTTCTTACTAAAATTTTCGATTCAATAGTGACTACATCACTGTTCCGCCCTAATAAAATATATCCAGATTTTCTCGACTTCGTGTTAGGAAACACGCAATCAGTGTATCAATTAGATTGTTGTTATTGTCGCTCAAAGTACGTTGTGGTTGTAACTAAAGGGCAATGTCGAGCGCAAAAACTTTTTTTAGGGGATCCTAATTTATACTAATAATTCAAAACTAAAATTCAGATTTTAACTTAGAGTCCAAATTTATAGTTAAAATACTTTATATTTACATAAAATAGAGGCTAATAGAGGCACTATTCAATCTTTGCATAAAAGCGGTAAATCTGTCTTTCGTGACTTCATATTCTGAAAATGCGGAATGATTACCTCATTTTCAATACTTATGAAAAGTTCTTTCTCGATATAACACACCAAGCATTCACTAAGAAATTCATCCCCCATTTTATTACGCAAATTAGTCTTGATAATTTTCATAGCTGAAAATGTACGTTCCACACTTGTTGTAGCAACTTGTAAAACAAGAATAAGCTCCAGCAGAAGATATAATAATGGAAAGCTCTTGTCAAAACCTACATCAACCATCTTTTTAGCAAGATCCCCTATATTTTGCAATTTCAGAAATGCTGCATTCATCTTCATTTCAGATAACCACATTTTCAGTTCTTCTTTAAACTCCATGAGATCAGATGGTGAGAATTTTTGTGGGTATAACTCTACAAGTCGAACTATTTTTGCAAGATCAAAGTTTGCGAAAGAAATTCTTAAATTTCTTGGGTCAAGGCAAGCAACACACAACAACAATTCTGTACTTGACTCCGAGAAACGATTCTCTATTTCTTGACTAATACGATCAACAACTTGAAAAAATATGACAAACCGAAAATGATGAAAATAAGTGGTAGCTTGTTTACCTTGAATCTCACTAAGAACATTATCTTCCATATTTGGAATGTTAATTTTGTGTTCTAAACAGAATGTAAAGACCTCCTCCAACAGCTCATCCCAGCCACCCTCTCTCAAAATTTGTAAATGTTTTTTTCACATTTGAAACCATACTCATAGTTTGGATTATATTCTGATCTTTTTGTTGCAATAATTGTGATAGAGAACTTGTCATCCTCAAGAATACCTTCATCAAATAGGCAATGAAAACAAACTCATACTTTTCCATTTTTTCAATTAAGCCAACTACCTTATCTTTAATTTTCCTCTCTTTTCCGTCCTCGTACATATTTGTAAGAATGAGAATCACAGCTGACCACATAGAAAGAAAGCGAATGATTGTTTTGTAATGTGAACCTCATCTCATGTCACCTAGCCGAGTTAAACTGCTATCTTTTTCAGTCCTCTTCCACTAGAAATATCACCAGGTTCTAAACGTGCAACCATATCTTCACGTTGTTTATGTTGTTTTTGTCGAATCTCATCCTTTCTTTTGTACGAAGCGCCAACCGCATTAGTAATTAAAGAAATCAATAATAAATTGATTTCCTTCAACAACAACCACAATTACTAGTTGGAGTTGATGGGCAAAGTAATGAATATATCTGACATGCAAATTTTCATTTAAAATTAGAGTCTTCAAATCATTAAGCTCGTCCCACATGTTTGAAGCCTCATCGTATCCCTGGCCTCTGACTTTTGATATTGACAAATCATTGCATAACAAAAATTATTAACAGCATCTTTTAAAGAAAGTGCAGTGGTGTCCTTGACATGAACCATTCCAACAAACCGCTCAACGACCTCCCCGAGTTTGTTTAAATATCCCAAAATGATCGCCATTTGCTCTTTCACAGAATTATCACGAGCTTCATCAAGTAATATAGAAAAAATCTGTATCCAACATCACAAATTATTGATTTTGTTGTTTTTGACGCATAAGCATTAACAATTTATTTTTGGATAGAAGAAGCCATAATTTGATGATTTGCCGGCGCATTATCTTTGACAACTTTTCCCACATTAGGATTACAGAGGTTGTACCATGAGAGTATCTCCAAAAAATTACCTCGTATGGAAGACAAAGACTTGTCATGTCCGTAAAATGCTAATCTGTTAGGAATTTGTTGTGAACTTGATGATAAGTTAAATACAACACCTTAGTAGATTTAACTTAGTATTTTTTGGCTCTCAACGGATGTTCTAATATAGTCGTGATGGATGATCTTTATAATCCCGACGTATGACAACTGAACATCCATCGAGAGTGTAGCTTATGTAACAATAAGTATTACATCACATTTTTGTAAACAACAATGATTTTAGTCTAGTAGATTCTGTAGGATTCTTTAAGTCATGTTGAATACTAGATAGATATACAGAATATGTTGGCTAATTGTGAATATGAGATGTCTTGTAATTCTGTATAAGTGAAAGGGAGTCAAGTGATAGAAAGGCTAACAACGGATGATCTACAAAGACTACCGACGGATAATCAACAAGGCTCCTGACGAATGATCAACATAATCCCGACGGATGATAATATTCAAATTAGCAGTTGATAGTGACAACAAAGTCACATGCGTCAGGTGTTTACAAATGGAATGCGGCAGCTTAATTACAGGTTTTAGAGAACAAAGAAGCATTACCATTTTCATGCAATTAAGAAGATATTCAAAGATGCTGGAATAGAATAGGGAAACATCATGAAGTTAGACTAGATATAGTTTGTCTTAGCAAGTAGAACCAATAACGAAGTAAGCATTATTTTCAGAGAGATAGATAAAGTTGTATCTGTTAAGAATTTCTCTGTAAGGTTGTAAGTTCACTTGTAAGCAGTTGTGTGCTATTCAAGCATCACAGAGTTCTCATACTAATATATATCTCTGGTGGATAAGTTCAAATCCACCAGAAAGTTTTAAAGCTTTTTGTTTTATTACTTTGTGTTTTGATTTGAATTCAAGTTTCATTCCGCACTTCTTGCAAAATCAAACACCGTTATATATATATTAAGTAAGAACAGTCTTAAAATTCAAAAAGGAGTCAGAATTACATTCAACCCCCCTTCTATAATTTTTGTTGCTTTGTTTCAGAATAATAATTGGTATCAGAGCAAGCTCTTGAAGTACAAAGAGTGTAAAGATCACAACAATCAACAAGATGAACAAAAAGGATGTTGGAGTCAAAATTCCATTTCCTGTACAAAGACAACTATCACCACTGGAAGGTGAAGATGTACCTACATCTTCTCTCTCAAGATAAAGCTTATGTGGATTGCATTGAAAGAGGTCCTCATGTCCCTATGAGAGCTGCCACAGGGAATGAACCATCAGTTCCAAAGCCTAGACATGAATGGTCTGATCCAGACATTGAGCAAGTCAAGAAAGATAAAAATGCCATGAATATACTATTTAATGGTGTTGATGGTGATATGTTTGACAACATCAGAAACTGTAAAACAGCTAAAGAGGTTTGGGACACAATTTAAATTATTTTTGATGGTACTGAGCAAGTCAGGGAGAACAAGATGTAACTCTTGATTCAGCAATATGAGCATTTTCACTATGAAGAAAGTGAGTCACTCACTGACATTTTCAGTAGAATTCAAAATTTACTGAATGCTCTCAAGTTGCATGGAAAGGTCTACCAAACCAAAGACTCAAACCTAAAATTCCTTAGATCTCTGCCCAAGGAATGGAAGCCAATGATAGTCTCATTAAGAAATTCTCAAAATTATAAGGAGTTCAGCTTAGAGAGACTGTATGGTATCTTGAAAACCTATGAGCTTGAAATAGAGCAAGATGAAAGGATGGAGAAAGGAAGAAAGAAAGGAGGATCCATTTCACTTATTGCTGAGCAAGAGAAGGAAAAGGAGATGAAGGTTGAAGCTGTGAAATCTGCATCAAACTCAAGGGTTTCTGAGAGCAAGGGTAAAGGGCTGATAGCTGAAAATGAAGAACAGTTAAGCCAAGATGAAATGGATGATATAGATGAGCATCTAGCATTCTTATCCAGAAGATTTGCCAAGCTCAAATTCAAGAAGAATTTTGGAGCAGCTAAGCCAAACAGAAACATGGTTGATAAGTCTAAATTCAAGTGTTTCCAATGTGGCTTAGCAGGTCATTTTGCTAGTGAGTGTAGAAAGTCTGATTCTAGCAAGAAAAAGTTTGAGCCTGTTGATTATAAGCAGAAATACTTTGAGTTGTTCAAGCAAAAGGAAAGAGCTTTCATTACACAAGAAAATGATTGGGCTGCAGATGGATTGGATGAAGATGAAGAAATAAGCTATGTCAACCTAGCCCTTCTTGGATTTTTAATCACAGCGGGGCATGGTAAAACACTTTTACACATATATAATCCAAATAAAAGCATATAAATCGTGGTAAAAAATATAGGGATCGAATCTAACCTTTAAAATAATTCGGAGACAACGATCAGAGATCCTTAGCAGTTGTTCCTCAAGTGTGAAGCACTCCACCGGTATCCACCAAGAAAACGATGTTAAGGAGGAGGAAGGAGGTGGAGAGAATTGGGTTTTCCAAACTTTTTGGGTTTTTTTTATATTAAAATAGGGTCTATAATAGTGTATTTATAGGCAAAATTTTAAGCTAAAATTTTCCCATAAATATTATTATTATTATCCCATTTATTATTCTCATTAGTAATTAAAACACCTTTTAATTATTAATCCTTTTTCTAAACACTTTAGAAATAATTCTCTCTCTTGATTTAATTTCCAAAAATTAAATCTGATAGGGATAAATAAATTATGATAGTTTAATTAAATACTGCGTTAATTGTACAAGGTGTGTACTGCTAGGCCCAATAAGAAGATGTATGACATTCAGACCAGAAAGGTTAACATGCTGATCCTGATGGACCAGATCAGGATTGATGGAACAAAGAAGGCCCAAAAACCCTGATTATTAATTAATTTCATAATTAATTAATATGGGAAAAACCAGCTATTGAGAAGAGTCCCGATAAGGATATAAATCCTTACAGATTAGCCTCAAGGGGACCTAAAAGGATAAGGAATCAGTTTCCTACTATCTAGGACTCCAAAGTCCATTCTAATTATGAGACTTGCCCACCAAGTCTCCTATACCAAGTCCAATTCAAGGACTCCCAACATCTATATAAGGGGCCTCACCCCACAGATCAGAACTACGTTTTTTGATTTGATCCTTGGCAATCAGCAAGGTACGTAGGCATCTTGTTAAGGCAGATTGAGTCACGAAACACAAGAGCAGTCAAATCGAGCCTTAGAGCTCACGTTCCTTTTTATTAAATACAGCAAATAATAACCTTAGTATTTTATCCATAACATTTGGCGCCGTCTGTGGGAAGCACAACAACAACCATGGCGAGAACACGGAGAACAATTAGAGCTCTAGAGGAAGGAACACCATCAGAGACAACCCAGGTGATTTCGTCAACCGTGGAGGTTCCTCCCCATTCAACTTATGCATCTACTCAGGGGGAAACCCAGATAGGGGCAACTCAACCTCAGCCACAAGGGACAACTCCCCCGACTATTCAAGGTACGAATCCTCAAGTTCAACAAGTACATATACCTATGAATTCTCGACCCGTCGGGTATGAATATTCAACTATTGTTACTACTAACCCCCCTTATGGGATGCCCCTTCACCCTTAGGTTGGAGGAAGCGGATATGCTGGGCGAAGCGAAGCAAGAGGGCAGTCACCCCCCTATATACGAGGTTTGGCTCCTATCCCTGAGGATCGGGAATTTTCTGGTCCTTACACTGAGAGAGACTCCGAATCTTCGGATGATGAAGTGGCCCCGAGAAGGAGGCGTCCTGGAAAAGAGCCAATGGCGGATGGAAGGCAACACCCCCAAAACACCCCAGGGGCGAATCCCCAAGAAGTGCAGGAAAGGATCAGGGCTCATGAGACTGAAATCCAAAGGCTGAGGCGTGATTTGAAGGCTCACCAGGCCACCAGACCCCAGATACCTCATAGGGGGAGAAATCCTCCTCCTGTCATAGACCTGGATGGTCCGGTACGAAGAAGGGATGTTGTCCCAAGAACTGATCCAAGCAATCTCCTTCCCCTTGGAGATCCTGATGATCCAACTCCACCCTTCACAGAAGAGATAATGAATGCCCATATCTCAAGGAAATTCAAGATGGCCACTATCAAAGCCTATGATGGCACGGGAGACCCCGCTAATCATGTTAGGACATTCTCTAATGCACTGCTGCTGCAACCCGTGAATGATGCTATAAAGTGTCGGGCCTTCCCTCAAACCCTGTCGGGTATGGCTCAAAGATGGTACAGTCGCCTACCCCCAAACTCTATTGGATCATTCAGAGAATTAAGTCAGGCTTTTATTAAGCAATTCATCAGTGGAAGAGTCCATGAGAAAAGTTCAGCATCTCTTATGAGTCTTGTGCAGAGAGCTAAGGAATCCTTGAGAGATTACCTGAATCGTTTCACAAAGGAGGCTTTAAAAGTCCGGGACCTTGATGATAAGGTAGCCATGATAGTACTGCAACAAGGAACTAGGGACGAGTTTTTTAAGATGTCCTTGGCCAAACGTCCCCCTGAAAGCATGTTGCAGCTCCAAGAGAGGGCAGGGAAGTATATCAAGGTTGAAGAAAGTATGAGGAAGACCGTAGTAAGTAATGAGCCCACTGGAGGCAAGAAGCAGAAAACTGATTTAGAATATATTGCAAAGGACAAATATCCTAGAACCGAACAAAATCCTGATTCAACCCCCAAGAAGGGAGGACCTGGGCAAAAGTTCACTGAATACGCTAAGCTGAATGCTTCTAGAAGTCAGATTTTGATGGAGATTGAGAAAGATAGAGATATTCGCTGGCCTAAGCCTTTAAAGGCTGATCCCGCCAAGCTAGATAAGAGCAAGTATTGCAGGTTTTACAAAGATGTTGGCCATGACACCGATGAGTGTAGGCAATTAAAAGATGAAATTGAGTTTTTGATTCGAAAAGGAAGATTGAACAAGTATACTGGAGATGGAGGGGACAGAAACAATAATGGAAGGAAGAACTTTGAAGATCGTAGGAGGGACCAAGACGATCAGGGGCGGAATCCCCAACCTAGAGGGCCGTTTATAAATGCAATTTTTGGAGGACCGCGACGCCCTCAAGGACCTGTGATAAACACGATCTTTGGAGGTCCAACTGCTGCTGGATTGTCCAAAAATTCCAGAAAGGCATATACTAGGGAGGTTATGCATATTATTGGAGAAGCCCCGAAGAGGGCCAGGACATAAGTAACATTGGCTTTTGATGATTCCGACCTAGAGGGTGTGAAGTTTCCCCATGACGACCCGCTGGTCATAACACCGATAATAGGAAATAGCCCGGTTAAAAGGGTCCTTGTGGATAATGGTGCTTCTGTGGATATCTTGCTCCACGACACCTTTCTAAGGATGGGGTATAACGACTCCCAGTTGACACCAACCGACATGCCGATATATGGATTTGCTGAAGTAGAATGTCATGTGGAAGGGATAATCAAATTGCCGACCACCATAGGTACGGAACCAAGGCAAGCAACGCAGATGCTGGATTTTGTGGTGGTAAAGGCTAGTTCAACTTATAATGCTATCATGGGGAGAACAGGGATACATGCCTTCAAGGCAGTCCCCTCTTCCTACCATTCAGTCATGAAGTTTCCCACCCGAAACGGGATTGGAGAAGAGAGAGGAGATCAAAAAATGGCTAGAAGCTGTTATGTGGCCTCTTTGAGAGCAGATGGAGTCGGGGGGCAGGTTCTTCCTATTGAAGATATGGATGTTCGAGAAAATGACGAGAATAGAGGAAGGCCAGCAGAAGAATTGGTTTCGGTTCCTTTAGACCCCGAGAATCCTAAGAGGATGACTTTCATTGGAGCCACATTAGAGGAGCCCCTTAGAGGGAAGTTAGTGAAATTTTTGCAAGAAAATAGTGATGTGTTTGCATGGTCAGCAGCTGATATGCCAGGCATAGATCCGGAGTTAATTAGTCACAAGCTAAACGTAGATCCAAGCCGGAAGACAGTGAAACAAAAGAAAAGAAATTTTGCCCCGGAAAGATAAGAGGCTATAAAACAGGAAGTAGAAAAACTCTTAGAGGCTGGTTTCATTGAGGAGATTCAATTTTTCGGAGTGGTTAGCAAACCCTGTAATGGTGAAGAAGGCTAATGGAAAGTGGATGATGTGTATAGACTTCACTGATCTGAATGATGCATGCCCCAAAGACTGTTTTCCGCTGCCTAGAATTGATACTTTGATTGATGCCACTGCTTGACATGAGATGCTGAGTTTCATGGATGGATTTAGCGGATACAACCAGATCAAAATGCATAAGGATGACATTCCAAAGGTATCATTTATCACTGACTTTGGTGTTTATTATTATCTTGTTATGGCGTTTGGTCTCAAGAATGCAGGAGCCACCTATTAAAGGTTGGTGAATAAAATTTTTAAGGATCTTATTGGTAAGACTATGGAAGTCTATGTTGATGACATGTTAGTCAAGAGTCTAGTAAAGACTGATCATATAACCCATTTGAGGGAAGCTTTTGAGGTCCTGAGGTACCACAAGATGATGTTGAATCCTACGAAGTGTGCTTTCGGAGTAGGATCTGGAAAATTCTTGGGACTGATGGTCTCAAAGAGGGGAATTGAGGCTAACCCGGATAAAATAAAGGCGATCCTGGACATGGAACCACCAAAAACTGTCAAGGATGTTCAAAAGCTCACAGGAAGGGTTGCTGCGCTAGGACGATTCATCTCCAAGTCGGGAGACAAGTGTTTGTCATTCTTCAAGTCACTAAAGAGCATCAAAGACTTTGTATGGAGTGAGGAAAACCAGAAGGCATTTGAAGAGTTAAAGAAGTATATGGCCCAGGCCCCGTTGTTGGCCAAGCCAGTTCTGAGTGAAGTTTTATTCTTGTACTTGGCTGTTTCAGAGAGCGCCTTGAGCGCAGTGTTGGTTAAGGAGGAGCTAAAAGTCCAGAAACCCGTGTATTATATCAGCAAAATTCTGCATGGTGCTGAATTAAATTATTCAACTATTGAGAAATTTGCTCTAGCCTTGGTAATGGCTTCAAGAAAACTGCGTCCTTACTTTCAGGCTCATCAGATTGAGGTGCTAACGAATCAGCCACTGAGAAATATCATTCACAGTCCCAAGGCAAATGAGAGATTGATTAAGTGGGCAATAGAGTTGGGAGAGTTCGATCTCAAGTATAAGCCACGTACGACCATAATAGCCCAGGCACTAGCAGACTTCGTGGTGGAATGTACCATACCCAACCAAGAAGTCGGGGGGCAGGAAGATACCATACCTCAAGACAAGGGAGTCGATAATGGGGACAGAGAGAAGAATGATAAGGAGAAAGAATATTGGGTTCTCTATTTTGATGGAGCATCAAAAACAAATTCCAGTGGAGCAAGGTTGGTTTTGCAAAGTCCTGATGGGTTCTTAATTGAGTATGCTATGAAGCTAGACTTCCCAACCACAAACAATGAGGCAGAGTATGAAGCCCTGATAGCTGGCCTTGGTCTAGCTGGGACACTTAGAGTCAAAAACTTAAAGGTCCGTGGAGACTCGAAGCTGATCATATCCCAGGTAAAGGGAGAATTTGAGGCAAGGGATGATACGATGGCTAAGTATGTCCGCCTAGTAAGGGCTGTGATGACCCAATTTAATGAATGCCTTGTTGAACACATTCCAAGGGAAGAAAAAGCTAAAGCAGATGCGCTATCAAAGTTTGCTTCATCTGAGATAGAAGAAAGTTCAGGAAGTGTGTACTTCCGTGTTTTGAAGACACGAAGCATAGATGTTAAGCTTGTGGCTCCTATAGGCCCGAGGACGTCCTTGATTGATCCCATTAAGGCTCATATTCAAACCGGTTGGTTGCCAAGCGATGCAACTAAAGCACGGAAGTTAATTGTTCGGGCACTAAGGTACTCTTTAATAGATGGGATTCTTTACAAAAGATCTTTCGTGATTCCCTACTTAAGGTGTCTCAGGCCCGATGAGGCACGCTTGGCTCTTGAGGAAGTGCATGAAGGTATTTATGGGCAACACTTGGGGGGCAGGGCCTTTGCTCATAAGATAACCCATTTAGGCTTCTATTGGCCAGAAATGATAGCTGATGCCAAAGAATATGTGAAGAAGTGTGATCGCTGTCAGAAGCATGCACCAGTTGTTAGATAACCCCCCGAGATGCTGACCTCTATCAACTCGCCTATTCCCTTTGCTATTTGGGGGATGGATATTCTAGGGCCTTTCCCTATGGCCACAGCACAAAGGAAGTTTCTGATTGTAGCCATTGATTATTTCACCAAGTGGATTGAAGCCAAGCCCTTGGCCAAAATCACAACTAAGCAGGTTGCACAATTCCTGTGGGAAAACATTATGTGCCGATATGGAATTCCCCGTATCCTCGTCACTGACAATGGAACACAATTCAACAATGAGGAATTCAAAAAGTATTGTGAAGAAAATGAAATTGAGTTACAGTTCACCTCTGTGGCTCACCCGCAAGCCAATGGGCAAGCGGAGGTAGCAAATCGGATAATACTGGATGGACTAAAGAAGAGGATCGAGAAGTCAAGAAATAATTGGGTGGATGAAATACTTCCAATATTATGGGCCTACAGGACTACCTGTAGAGTCACGACAAGAGCAACTCCCTTTATGTTGGTATATGGGGCAGAAGCAGTTGTTCCAGTAGTGATATCACATTCCTCTCCAAGGATTCAGGCTTTCAATGCAGAAGAAAATGAAGAAGGGCAGAGGTTAGCCCTGGATTTAATCGATGAAGTGCGAGATAAGGCACATGCAAAGATAGTAGAATATCAGAAAAAGGCTTCATTCTACTACAACCTAAGGGTTAAAGAGAGGTTTTTCAAACAAGATGACCTAGCCTTGAGAAAGATAGAAGCTTCTGGTGTCGGACAAAAAGGAAAGCTTGCCCCGAATTGGGAAGGGCCGTACAAAGTCAAGAGCGTTCAAGGTAGAGGAACCTACAAGCTGGAAACTATGGATGGTTTTGAAGTCCCGAGAACCTGGCATGCACAAAACCTGAAGGTTTACTATGTGTAAGATAGTCGAAGTACGATTCTTGCTTGTCATTATGACAAACAGGTTTAAAAGCACCTTGAAGCTTTACTTGCGTAGGACTTTATATTCTATTAGAGTTTACATTGTCAAGTTATTATTGATTAGGGTCGAACCCATGCTATGTAAGGACTTCGTATTAAAGAGTTTGAAATTATTTCTCAATCTAAGGATGCTTAAAGTTTAAGTGCATATTAAGTATTGTAAAGAAGAAAGAGGCAAATAAGGAAAACAGCATATCTAATATAGCCCTAAAGGGTAACAACTTCTGACATAAACTAAATTCACATATTGTCCCGAAAAAAGATATACAAAAAAAAACTTAGGCCTCGGAAGGCTGAGATTCTTCGGAACCACTATCCGACGTCTCCTCGGACGTCTCAGTGGTCCCTTCAGAAGTCCCTGCACAGGTTCCATCAGAACTGCCTTCAGATGCTTTGGAGGATGTGGGAGACACTGGATTCTGAGGCGCAGCTCTTGGAGGCTTTTCCACCCTGATCTTCTTCGCAGCAGGCGCAGGGTCTTCTTCGGATGAAGCCTCCTCCTCCCCAGAGCTAAACTCCAGTTCCTTCCTCTTGTGGCCTGGACTTCCTGAAGGGCCGTCTTTGATCATATCAGCTAGCTTGTTAGTAACGCCCCCAAGCTCCGGAACTCGCACAGGGCAAGGAAAGGAGGACTGCTCGAGGACCTCTGGAAAATCATCCTGGATGGCCTCCACAGCAGCATCCCAGCCCTCTTTATAGCTAACTGGGTGAAGAAGGGCATCATGCTCCACCATCAAGTCTTTGAATTCCTGGGTATCCATCCAGCCGTCAAAGGCTTTGTCCTTCTGCGCCTTCAGAATAACATTTTCGGCCCGGGCCGTTTCCAGGTCAGAAGTGGAAGAGGCCAGTTGAGCTTCAAGGGCCTCTATTCTTTGGTTGGCCTCCTCCAACTTCTTGTTAGCATCTTCCAGGCCAACCTTCCAAGCCTTAGCTTGGTGAATTGCCCCTTGGAAATGGGCGTTAGCCTGCAAGAGAAGCAGCAAAAGTATGAGAAAAGAAACATGAAAATGCAAGTATAAAGGGCATAGGTAAAGGACGTACCGTCGCCAGAGCCTGGGCTCCAAAAAGCTCATTCCCCTCTAAGTCCTGTTGAAGGACAAAGTCTTGATAGTCCACCGGGGAGATGGAATGCTTAGACCATTCCTTGGACAGCGCCGTGCTGCCCACGATTGAATCCTTGCCCCGAATCCCCCAAGCAGGTTGAAAATAGGCCCCTGGCCTCTGCTTGGTGCGCAAAACTTGGTTGGGGCCTTCCTCGCTTGGCTCCGTTGCCTGGAGGAGGAACTCAGGGAAGCGGTCACCAAGGCGAGGGTCTTTAAAGACCTTCCCATCCCTCTTCATCCTGGTTGTCTCCAGGTCCTTAGGCTTGGTAGCCTCCTCAATCTTCTCAGCCACTGCAACAAACGAAGTCAGTTGAAAAATCAATGGAATAGAAAATGAAGGAAATAAAAAGGAGGTAAGAAAGGGAACTTACTTTTCTTATGAACGGGCGAGAGGCCGCGTTCTACCAGGACGGTCTCCCGGATAAGGTCCCAAGAATGGGAAGTCCCATTATCTTGCGTAAGGAGGTTGAAAGCTCTAGCCTCCTCCTCAGACAAAGTTATATCATTTGGGCTTCCATCCACGGCCAGCCCGAAGGACGATCGAAACAGGGAGCCCCAGTCTCCACCTTCCCAAACAATGAACAAAAAATCTTTCTTCCACCCCAAGTTGTTGTCGGGGATGGACTTCCCATTCACGATATGGGGAATAGTGGGGCACTGGTTTAGAGAAACCCAACCCGGACTTTTATCAGGGTTGTTCTTGAACTGAAAAATCTTTCTGAAGACAGCGATAGAAGTGGGGACATTGTGCTTGGCGCATTGCGACATATAGCACAGAATGAGCCTCCAAGAATTAGGGGGAGTTGGCAAGGGCTGATGCCCATATCAGCCAGTAACAAATGAATGAATGGATGAAAAGGGAGTCTAATACCTGCCCTTAGAGTATCCCTATAGACGCATAGCGCGTCCTTTTTCCACTGACAGGCCCTGTCGGCCGGACCTGCAAGAACCAGTTTAAAAGGTTCCTTGATTTTGAAGCAGCTGCTCAACTTTTCCAGCTCCTTGGGATCCCTTAAAGCACTAATATGATCGTGCGCGTCCAGATGCGCATCAGACGGGTACTCGTCCCCTCGAGTATTGATCATGTCGATTAAAGAAGTGTACCTCGATCGGATAGGGAACTCATTGGACTTTCTAGCCACGTTCATCTTGGCCAAGCGAGTCATTTTCTTGTCAGCCATCCGCAAAAAAGGACACATACAGGATATCTTAAAAGGGCACACAATAGAAAAATAGACGTGAAAAGAAAAAGGGAGGGATTTTACCTGAAGAAACGCTCCTCAAAAAGGCTTTGAGCTCCGACTTGCTCTTATTGCTCTGAGAATCTTAGCAGGAGGAGAAAGAAGAAAACTTAGAAATGAGAAGGTAAGGAGTAGTAGCCTCTCCTCAGTCCTTTATATAAGAGGAAAAGGAAGTTGAAGGGACGAAAGCCCATTAAGGACAAATGCCCATGGGAAAAAGCCCAGAAAAAGGAATATTCCAGAATATTCCTAGGAATTCTAGAGGATTCTAAACAGGAAAAAACCCAATAAAAGAGGCCCAGTAAGATTTGGAAAAGCCCAATAAAAGAGGCCCATTAAGATTTGGAAAAGCCCAATAAAAGAGGCCCAGTAAGTTTTGGAAAAGCCCAATAAAAGAGGCCCAGTAAGATTTGAAAAAACCCAATAAGGCCCAATAAAGAAGGCCCGGCCCAAATCCAATTAGGATTTGGAAAATACAATACCTTAAATTAAAGCCAAATGAAGAAGGCTAGTGGAAGACCAGGATTCAGGTCGTGAATCCTGCCCGAAAACTTTCGAACAGGCACCCGAAAATAACGGGTAAAAAAGACCAGGATTGAGGTCGAAATCCAGGTCGTGAATCCTGCCCGAAAACTTTCGAACAGGCACCCAAAAATAACGGATAAAAAAGACCAGGATTCAGGTCGAATTCCAAGTCGTGGATCCTGCCCAAAATTTTTCGACTAGACACACGAAAACAACGGAAATAATAGGACTGAATTGAGGTCGAAACTTCGACCAGGAATGAGGTCGAATAAACCAAGTATCTTTCAAGAATGGGGATTAAAACCCAGGTCGAAGTTCGACTAGGATCCTGGTCGAATTCCAGGTCGTGGATCCTAGTCGAAATCCTTCGACCAGGAATCAAGAGAATCAAAGAATTTTCGAACAAGATTCAGGTCGAAATTTCGACTAGAATCCTGGTCGAAATCCTAGTCGATAGGCTCAAGACCAGGAGCTAAAAAAGTGGGGGAGTTTTCGACCTAGATCCAGGTCGAAAGTTTGACTAGGATCCTGGTCGAATTCCAGGTCGTGGATCCTAGTCGAATTCCTTCGACCAGGATGGCAAGGCTGACCCCTATTTCGACTAGGATCCAGGTCGAAATTTCGACTAGGATCCTGGTCGAAAAAGGGCTGGAAATCTGAAAAATCAGGAAATAAAGGATAAATCCCAAAAAGTTAGGGAGAAATCCCATAAAATTAGGGAAAAATCCAGAAATTAAGGGAAAAACCCGGAAAATTAGGGAAAATCCCAGAAAATTAGGGAAAAATCCAGAAATTAAGGGAAAAACCCGAAAAATCCCAGAAAATTAGGGAAAAATCCAGAAATTAAGGGAAAAACCCGGAAAATAAGGGAAAAATCCCAGAAAATTAGGGAAAAATCCAGAAAATTAGGGAAAAATCCCGGAAATAAGGGAAAACTTCCTGGAAATTAAGATAATTCCTGAATAAAGGGAAAATTCATTGTAAATGTGTAGGTCGCTCCACACTTTACGGAAAAACGAAACCCTGTAAGGGAACAAATAGACTTAACTTCTGCGAAACCTAATCAATATTTCCCAAAAGTTTGGGGGCAAATGATAGGGATAAATAAATTATGATAGTTTAATTAAATACTGCGTTAATTGTACAAGGTGTGGACTGCTAGGCCCAATAAGAAGATGTATGACATTCAGACCAGAAAGGTTAACATGCTGATCAGGCCTGATGGACCAGATCAGGCCTGATGGAACAAAGAAGGCCCAAAAACCCTGATTATTAATTAATTTCGTAATTAATTAATAAGGGAAAAATCAGCTATTGAGAAGAGTCCCGATAAGGATATAAATCCTTACAGATTAGCCTCAAGGGGACCTAAAAGGATAAGGAATCAGTTTCCTACTATCTAGGACTCCAAAGTCCATTCTAATTATGAGACTTGCCCACCAAGTCTCCTATACCAAGTCCAATTCAAGGACTCCCAACATCTATATAAGGGGCCTCACCCCACAGATCAGAACTACGTTTTTTGACTGGATCCTTGACAATCAGCAAGGTACGTAGGCATCTTGTTAAGGCAGATTGAGTCACGAAACACAAGAGCAGTCAAATCGAGCCTTAGAGCTCACGTTCCTTTTTATTAAATACAGCAAATAATAACCTTAGTATTTTATCCATAACAAAATCCTTAATTAATAATATTAAGAACTTTTCTTAATTAATTTATAATCAATTAAATCTCATTTAATCAATTATTAAATTTGCCAATTAATTATTTATTTCACAAATAAATAATTATTAGCCATTATTAATTATTTCCTCCACCAATAAATCATTCTCTTTTTATGGTGTGACCCTGTTGGTTCAATATTAAGCCGGTAGTAGAAATAAATAATAATAAAACTATTTTATCATTATTTATATAAATTCTCTAATTTATTAAATATGATTAATTAATTAATCATATTTATTCTACATCGTGAGGGATACTTCTCAGCATATCGCGACTATCCGGATAATATGAATTCACTGCTTAGAATACCAAGAACCTATTCAGTGAATAGTTACCGTACAATAAACTCCTTCTACCCTACAATGTCCCGATTAAATACAAGGCATGGATCTCGTGTCAAGCCTATCTAATTCAATCACTTGCTTACCATTTACTATGCTTAGTTCTATGCAAATTAGAAACTCCTTTTTAATTTCATTCACTCCGGCCAGAGATTCCTGAACTAGCATAAGTGGATCAGCCTTGAACATTCGCTTCCTTCACTGGAAGGGGTAGATCCTTTATTGATCATACACTATCTTCGTGTCAAATTCCTATACCCAGTAGAGCCCTAATAATTGTCCCTGGAGACTAAGAACTAAATCAAAGTATAGTTCAGTGTACACAAGATGACTATGATGACCTCAAGTCTAAGGATAATTGTACAACTATCACTATATGAACAACTGCTGACACGTGAGTGAACTCCATCAGTTGTTCAGCTGTGCGAGTCATGTTCAGTGAACTTATTCTATAATAAGCACCTACATACTAGCTATAGTGTCACCACACAAATGTCTATGAGAACAGACATCCTTCATAATGAAGCAAACATAGTATGTACCGATCTTTGCGGATTATTAATTACCAGTTAGTAATCCTATGACCAGGAACTATTTAAGTTTAGAGTTATCATCTTTTTAGGTCTCACTATTATGATCTCATCATAATCCATAAAAAGCTTTACTCTAAACTATGGTATATCTTATTTAAGCACTTAAATAGATAAAGCCCGTAATAAAAACAAAATAAGTCTTTTATTAATATCAATGAAATCAAAACAGATTACATAAAAGTTATTCCTAAATCCTCATACATGATTGGACTTAGGACATATTCCTTTCAATCTCCCACTTGTACTAAAGCCAATCACTCTGGTATCTAATACCCATCTTGTCTTTATGACGATCAAAGTGACTTTCATAAAGTAGCTTTGTGAGTGGGTCTGCTATGTTGTTATGTGTGTCAACTCTAATTTAATACAATACAAGAAATGTTACCGCGCTCCCACTAACCCTTTTGTAGACGCATGGTTCATCTTCGTTTTTGATAAAATCAAACTCTTTGATTGTCTCATCAAAATGAATGTTCCATCTTTCGAGAAGCTTGCTTTAAACCACATATGGTTCGCAGCAGCTTACACACTAGGTTTTCATTTCTCTTGGAAAGATAACCATCTGGCTATTTTCCAGATCTCATAGTCGTAGTAAGCAGCAATCGCAAGCAAAATCCGAACTGATTTTAACAGGGCTACAGGTAAAAAGTTTCATCAAAGTCAATCCATTGCCTTTGTTTGAATCCTTTTGCCACAAGCCTGGCCTTATAGGTCTCCACCTGGCCATCTGTTATAATCTATCTTTTGTATACCGTATAGATAGATTCCATTCTGGATTTTATGGCACTATGCCATTTCTCTGAGTCAACACTACTCATAGCCTCATTATAGGTCACAGGGTCGTCATCATCAATGATCGACAACTCATTGTCATTCTCAATTACAAGGCCATATTACCTCTCAGGTTGGCGAGACACTCTCCCTGATCTATGAATGGGCTATTCCATAAAAGGTTGTTCAGTCAGAATAGGTGTTTCCACTCGATCTGTAGTAGTTTGTGCTTCTTGAACTTCATCAAGTTCAATTTTGCTCCCACTGTTTCCTTCAAGGATAAACTCCTTTTCCAAGAAGGTAGCATGTCTGGAGACAAACACCCGATGATCGGTGCAAAAGTAATACCCTAAAATCTCTTTAGGATATCCCACAAAACTACATTTTACGGATCGATATTCCAGCTTATCTGGGTTAACTTTCTTAACATAAGCTGGACATCCCCAAATCTTAACGTGTTTAAGACTCGGTTTCCTTTCTTTCCATATCTCATATGGAGTTTGAGGAACAGATTTGGAAGGCACCTTATTCAGTAAATATGCTGAGGTTTCCAATGCATAACCCCATAGGAATACTGGAAGATTTGCATAGCTCATCATGGACCGAACTATGTCTAACAAAGTTCGATTTCTCCTTTCAGATACCAATCTGCAGGAGTCCACTGGGAGACTATACCATTTACTTTGAGATAATCTAGAAACACTCCATTAAAGTATTCACCACCTTAATCTAATCGAAGAATTATAATACTATGTTTGGTTTGTTTCTCCACTTCATACTTATACTCTTTGAACTTTTCAAAGGCTTCAGACTTGTGTTTCATCAAACACATATCCGAATCTAGATCTATCATCTATGAAAGTAATGAAGTATGAAAATCCATCCATGGCTTGCTTAGACATTGGTCCACATACATCTGTGTGTACCATTCCCAGCAAATTTGCAGTCCTCTCTCCATGTTTACTAAATGGAGACTGCAGTGCAACAATGAAGTGAAATTTTTCTCATCCCTTTTCTTTTATTAGTTTGTTCAATCTGAAGTAAATCATGTCACATTTATACAGACCATTATTTAAAGTACCACGTCCATAAAGAATATTATCTCTAAGAATAGAACATTCATTATTCTCAATAATAAATGAAAATCCATCCAAGTCTAACATGGGAATAATATTTCTCACAATCGAGGGAACAAAATAACAATTATTTAAAACAATAGTCTTGCCCGTAGGCATATGTAAATGAAATGATTCTACATCTTCAGCAGCAACTCTTGCTCCATTTCCCATCAGTAGAATCACCTCCTCTTCCTCAAGAGTCCTACTTCTCCTTGGTCCCTGCAACAAATTGCAGATTTGAGAACCACAGGCGGTATCTAATACCCAAGTAGAAATTTGATTTAATGACATATTCACTTCTATCATGAACATACCTGAATCAGAAGCGGTAGTCTCACTACCCTTCTTCTTCTTCAATTCTGCAAGGTAAACCTTGCAGTTCCTCTTCCAGTGCCCCACCTTATTACAGTGAAAGCAAACAACTTTGCTCTTGGGGTCTTCAGCTTTTGGTGGAACCGGCATTTTTTCACCTACTTTCTTCTTCTTGGAAGAGTTCCTCTTCCTTTTCTTAGGATTGGAACCTTCACCAATTAGAAGAACAGAACTCTTCTTAGGGGGGAAATTCGATTCTGCAGTCTTCAACATGTTGTGGAGTTCAGGCAGGCTGACATCCAACTTATTCATATGAAAGTTCACAACAAACTGCGAGAACGAACTCGAAAGCGATTGCAAGACCAAGTCTTGGCTCAGCTCCCCATCCATGGCAAAACCAAGTTGTCCAAGACGTTCAATCAAATTGATCATCTTAAGTACATGGTCATTCACAGATGATCCCTCAGACATCCTACAACCGAACAACTTCTTCGATATCTCATATCGAGCTGTCCTCCCTGCCACATCATACAACTCTTGTAGATGCATGAGGATAGTGTGAGAATCCATATGCTCATGTTGCTTCTGTAGCTCAATGTTCATGGAAGCTAGCATGATGCATTGAGCAACATTTGCATCATCTATCCACTTATGATACACAACATGTTCATCATTATGTGCATCACTAGCAGGTTCAGTAGGCTTAGGTGAGTCAATCACGTATTCCAGCTTCTCAATCCTGAGAACAATTCTCAAGTTTCGAAGCCAGTCAGCATAATTAGGACCCGTCAATTTGTGAGCATCTAGTATGCTCCTGAGTGATAGTGCAGAAGACATAACGTACAAAGTAAATCTGTAAATGATAAACACATAACAACACTTAGCAAATATTCAATTTCATTTCAAAACACTATATGAATCGGGTCTTTATTCATAAGTGGCTCCCACTAGTTTATCTAATTTATTCAACCCCTTACGTGAAAAATTAAGCATTCATAATGCTAGTGGGAATAGGGATCCTACATTCCATTACACAACCCCGGCTGTGGCACGAAACGCCATGTAATGTTCAATAGGCAGACAACTCTTGTCAATTACATCTAATGTTATTCCCTAATCAAACTTTAGCCTCTTGAATAATTGAGTCATGGCTGTGTCACGACAAACTCAATATTCTAAGTCAAGTCTAACCCAACATTCCGTACAATTGAATCAGTCCCCAAAGGCCCACGGCTATGGCACGTAACGACCTTTAGATTCTTATTCAAGGTACACATCTCTATGTAATAGACAAGTATTTCTTACTTCGAAATCAAAGCCCTCGGCTGTGTCACGAAATGACAATGATTTAAAAATAAGAACTACTTTTCTATCATGTTGGAAGACTATGACCGACACAAGCCCGTTGTATCATTGGCCAATTACTACTTGATATTATTTAATTTTAGAGGGATTATATTACGTTACAATCATAATCATATTATAAAGAGATTCTTCCTTTTAAATTAAATATTTCAAATCAATAATCAATAATCAGATGATTCCCAGATCGGGTGGAGCATTGTCAAGAGGCGTCACTTAATAACCCTTTCTTACAGATAGAAATCTGTTGTTGACAGAATCATCCTTTCTCTCATATCGAAAATTCATATTCAATTACGTGTTTCATAAATACAAGAATCTCATGATTGTATTCATAATATTATTATTAAGGTTATGAAACAATTTCACTAAACTAGGTTGTCTAACAAACGCCTTATGTTCATTTAAGTTCACCTAAATCTATCATCGCATGATAAACTAAGCATATATCACATATATAAACATGAATAAACATCAAGGTAGGCATGTTATATCATCTAGCACATTAGTCTAAGCATTATACATCTCTATGTATTACATGAAGCATTTAAAAGCAGTTAAAACAGTTAAAAAACAGCTTTAAAATACTTATGGAAATATAAAATGTTCAAAACTTTTATATAAACTAAAATTGATCACTCTATTAGATCCGTCTCGGAAAAACGAATCCAACGGTATATTGCACGCCTAAAACGGAGTTACGAAACTCCCAGAAAATCAATTTTAATATGGACAGTCGGGCTGTAACGCATTACAGGAACGCGTTACAAGCCCTGTAACGCATTCCGGTGATGCGTTACAACCCTTTTAACCAATTAAAAGGTGTAACGCATTCCGTGAATGCGCCACAGGGTGTAATGCATTCCCGGAATGCGCGACACCCTTTATTTTTTTTATTTCGATCGCCGCGCAGCCGCCGTCTTTTCTCGGAAAATGAGCCGCCTGACACCACTGTTCTATGTCTGCTTTCTCCGTGCACCAGTCAGACATCACAGAGGATACAAACATATATATATATATATATATATATACTATATATACATATATTTACTTATTTAATTACGAATTTTAATTACAAGAACTTCAAAAATTCATAATAAAAAATCTATACATCATAAAATTATGAAAAAAATACCCAGACGATCTACAACACTTGTAGAACCCAGATCAACATTCAAAATTATTCTGAGAAACGATTTCTCATCAGACAAAATTAATCCATGATATAACTTGTACAAATCATAATTAATTCATACAAGCACATAAAATTCTGAAATTTTTACCACATATCTATATGCATACAACCTATGCTCTGATACCAATCTTGGATTTTTAATCGCAGCGGGGCATGGTAAAATACTTTTACACATATATAATCCAAATAAAAGCATATAAATCGTGGTAAAAAACATAGGGATCGAATCTAACCTTTAAATAATTCGGAGACAACGATCAGAGATCCTTAGCAGTTGCTCCTCAAGTGTGAAGCACTCCACCGATATCCATCAATAAAACGATGTTAAGGAGGAGGAAGGAGGTGGAGAGAATTGGGTTTTCCAAACTTTTTGGGTTTTTTTGGTGTTTTTTTTTATAAACATAGGGTATATAATAGTGTATTTATAGGCAAAATTTTCAGCTGAAATTTTCCCATAAATATTATTATTATTATTATCCCATTTATTATTCTCATTAATAATTAAAACACCTTTTAATTATTAATCCTTTTCCAAAACACTTTAGAAATAATTCTCTCTCTTGATTTAATTTCCAAAAATTAAATCCTTAATTAATAATATTAAGAACTTTTCTTAATTAATTTATAATCAATTAAATCTCATTCAATCAATTATTAAATTTGCCAATTAATTATTTATTTCACAAATAAATAATTATTAGCCATTATTAATTAATTCCTCCACCAATAAATCATTCTCTTTTTATGGTGTGACCCTATAGGTTCAATATTAAGCCGGTAGTAGAAATAAATAATAATAAAACTATTTTATCAGTATTTATATAAATTCTCTAATTTATTAAATATGATTAATTAATTAATCACATTTATTCTACATCATGAGGGATACTTCTCAGCATATCGCGACTATCCGAATAATATGAATTCACTGCTTAGAATACCAAGAACCTATTCAGTGAATAGTTACCGTACAATAAACTCCTTCTACCCTACAATGTCCCGATTAAATACAAGGCATGGATCTCGTGTCAAGCCTATCTAATTCAATCACTTGCTTACCATTTACTATGCTTAGTTCTATGCAAATTATAAACTCCTTTCTAATTTCATTCACTCTGGCCAGAGATTCCTGAACTAGCATAAGTGGATCAGCCTTGAACATTCGCTTCCTTCACTGGAAGGGGTAGATCCTTTATTGATCATACACTATCTTCGTGTACAAATTCCTATACCCAGTAGAACCCTAATAATTGTCCCTGGAGACTAAGAACTAAACCAAAGCATAGTTCAGTGTACACAAGATGACTATGATGACCTCAAGTCTAAGGATAATTGTATAACTATCACTATGTGAACAACTGGTGACACGTGAGTGAACTCCATCAGTTGTTCAGCTGTGCGAGTCATGTTCAGTGAACTTATTCTATAACAAGCATCTACATACTAGCTATAGTGTCACCACACAAATGTCTATGAGAACAGACATCCTTCATAATGAAGCAAGCATAGTATGTACCGATCTTTGCGGATTATTAATTACCAGTTAGTAATCCTATGACCAGGAACTATTTAAGTTTAGAGTTATCATCTTTTTAGGTCTCACTATTATGATCTCATCATAATCCATAAAAAGCTTTACTCTAAACTATGGTATATCTTATTTAAACACTTAAATAGATAAAGCTCGTAATAAAAATAAAACAAGTCTTTTATTAATATCAATGAAATCAAAACAGATTACATAAAAGTTATTCCTAAATCCTCATACATGATTGGACTTAGGACATATTCCTTTCAGCCCTATGGCCAAATCAGATGAAATAGAGACCAGTTCATCAAGTAATCATGTAATCACAAATTGTTAGGTCTCAATATGTTTGTAGAAGGGGGGTTGAATACAAACAATACCGTTTAATCGAATAAAATGCAGAATAAAAAGGTGAAACAAAATTCAAGTTAAATAAAATTATTATTAAACTTGAAAGGTGTTACAACAACGGTATCGTTTACAAGGAATTAATCTCAAATCAATTATTACAAATCTAGAATAAATTCGACATGAACTTTTTCTATTTTTGCAATAAAAGGATCAAATGCTAAAAGCGATTTGAGATTAAGTTCTAGGGATTTCGATCCGCTAGATAGTCACACAAGAACAAGAAAAGTATTTCTAGTGGATTGGATTTAACAATAAATACTAGAAATAAATGATCTGTGAATTTGCAATAATTTCTCTGCAGGATTCTTTTGTTCTGTGTTCTGCTGTTGAATATTCAATGGTGTGTTCTGTATGATTAAAATGAATGTTCAGCTTCCGCTTCTTTTATCAACCAACCGAATGAAAATGAACTGGCATGACAATCTCTTTGGCTCAGCAAGACTTTCGGTAGGACTATCTTTTAGAACTAGCAAGACAATCAGAATGAACTAGCAAGACTTTCAGTAGGACAATCAGATTTTTTTTGCTGAAAATAAATAGATTTAAATCCTATAATAATTCTGGTAAGACAATCCTTTTCAATTAGCATGACTTTCGGTATGACTATTGATTGTCATACCGATTGTCATACTAATACAATCAGTTGTCTTGTTGAATTAAAACAGATTTTTAACCAATTTAAATTCTAAAAATTCTTAATATTAATTCAGAATTAATTAATCAATTAATTCAATTAATCAAATAAATTAATCTTTGCAGATATAATTTATTTTCTTAATTAAATTATATGACTTAATTAATTAATAGAGAATTAATACTAATCTTGAGCAGCATCCATTCTTCTGTATATCTTCTGAAAATCACTGAAATATATGAATCAATTCCACCACTTCAATGTTGACACTCGATGTACTGTCTGGTTCATGAGTGACTAACTTCCGTGACGTTTCTTCATGCCTTGACCTTGATACTCTTGATTTTCTTCAGACTAAATTCTTGTAAATAATTGATACCCTGATGAGATCTCTGTCACTTGATTAAACCCACAATCTTGATTTATATCACTGAGGCTTGATCAATTTCTTGAGCTTCTTCCAGTGAATTAAGTCATCAAGTCTGTAGATGAACAATGTTACTTAATCCTTTGACATATGTTACTCTGTGAGATCTCTCTGACGATAGATCCACTATTTACTTATTACATTCTTATTTGAGTTGAGTTAAATCCTCGAATAAATAAATAGGCTATAACATATGCCTTTCACAAATAACCTAGCATATTTATCTAAAGCTGAGTGTAATGATACAATAAATGACATGTCTACTGAACTATATCACCTGCGTGTTATTCTTAAGTCTCTCACCAAAGAAATTAGTAAAATTAAGGAGAACAATGTATTTTTAAGTGAGAGGAATAATGTGCTAGAGACTCAATTCATTCAGTTTAAAAAATTGAAATTAGAATGCAAGGTTGCTAAGGATGAACTAGTAGAATTCTTAAAGAAATAGGAGATTTTAAGAAAGTAACTTGAACGAGAACATGAAGTGATTAAGGCATGGAAATCATCTAGAGACGTCCATGCTCAAATCACTAAAGTTCAAGGTATAGTCTTTTTGTGTTGCAGCCTGGAAAAAGAATAAAGAAAAGTTTAATTCCAACTTGGTTGAAGGACTTTCAACAGATGTGGACTCAACGGATGGTGAAAATTATCCATCGAATAATCAAAAGGATTATCCGTCGAAAGACAATGAGCCACATCCGTTGAATGTCAGTAAGCCAGTTAGCAAAGCTAAGCTAGCTAAGTTGAATGATAAATATGGATCAGTTTCTAAAAACTTTGTTCCAGAGAATCAAGTCAAGTAAGGAAAGAAAAGAGAGTTAATGTTGGGCATCTGTCTATCAAGCAATTGAATGACAGATTAGAAAAGATTGAGGTTAAAACAGAATCAAAAAGGAAAAATAATAGAAATGGGAAGGTAGGGATTAACAAACATAACAACTACACACCTGATAAATATGCTCCAAGAAAATTCCGTGTTAAGTGTGGTAGTGTTAATCATTTGTCTGTTAATTGCAAACTTGCTATGTCTACTCCCATGTCTACACTTCTTCTTTTCCCAACATGACTACCATGTTTGAAATGCCTATGAATGTTTTGCCTGCACATAATATGAATGCACAGTTTGCTAATATATCATTTATACCTAATCCTTATTATGCTGTATTTAGTATGCCTCAAATGCCATTTAGCATGCCTTACTGGAATAACATATTTGCAAACATCATGCCTTTTCATGTAAACCAAAATGTGCATGATATTTCTGCTTCAATGAACAGTTTTAAAGGTCCAACTCAAATGACAAAGGATGAATTTGAAATACCTAAGTCAAATAAGGTCAAACCTAAGCAACCAAAGAAAAAGGCTAACAAGGAAGGACCCAAGAAAACTTGGGTACGAAAATCAACTTGATTTGATTTTAATGTGTGCAGGGAAACATAAAGAATATTTGGTATGTAGATAGTGGTTGCTCAAGGCACATGACTGGAGATTCTACCCTGCTCACTGAGTTCAAGGAAAGAGCTGGCCCAAGTATCACCTTTGGAGATGACATAAAGGGTTATACTGTGGGATATGGCTTGATTTCAAAGGATAATGTTATCATTGAAGAGGTTGCCCTAATGGATGGACTCAAGCACAATCTGTTGAGTATCAGCCAGCTTTGTGATAAGGGCAACTCAGTCACTTTCAATTTCGAAGCCTGTGTTATGACCAATAAGAAGAGCAACAAAGTGATTCTCACTGGAGTGAGAAAAGGAAATGTGTACCTAGATGATTTCAACTCATCAAATGCAGAATCAGTAACTTGTCTTTTCAGTAAAGCAAGTCAAGATGAAAGTTGGATATGGCACAAGAAGCTATCCCATCTAAACTTCAAGACCATGAATGAGCTAGTCAAGAAAGATTTGGTTAGAGGTATTCCTCAAGTGGAGTTTTCAAAGGATGGATTGTGTGATGCCTGCCAAAAGGGAAAGCAAATTAAAGCATCATTCAAGAAGAAGCCTGATTCAACAATTGAAGAACCTTTGTAACTATTACACATGGATTTGTTTCGACCATCAATGTGTTGTCCATCTCTAGAAAAAGATAGTGCCTAGTAATTGTAAATGATTTCTCAAAGTTCTCTTGGTCATATTTTATAAAATCCAAAGATGAAGCTAGTGAAATCATCATCAATCACATAAATGCAAGTCAACAATCATCCTGACCTCAAAGTATGAAGAATCAAGAGTGAAAATGGAACTGAGTTCAAGAATTTTGTGATGAGATTATTTTGTGAAGAGAATGGGATCATGCATGATTTTTCTGCAGCTAGAACTTCACAACGGAATGGAGTGGTGGTAAGGAAAATCAGATCTCTTATTGAAGCTGCAAGAACAGTGCTAGAAGAATCAAAGTTACCAACATATTTTTGGGCTGAAGCTGTGAGTACTGCATGCTACACTCAGAATATTTTTTTGGTTAATCAAGCCAAATGCATGACACCCTACCAATTGTTCAAGAATAGGAAGCCAACTCTAAATTTCTTACATTTCTTTGGATGTAAATGCTATATCTTAAGGAATCAAACTGATCAACATGGAAAGTTTATGCCAAAGCAGATGAAGGAATTTTTGTTGGATATGCTGTTGGAAAAGCATATAGAATCTACAATCTGAGAACCAACATTGTTATGGAATCAGTACATGTTGTGTTTGATGATAAAAATATTGAAGGACTGCAAGATGGAGATTTCCATGAGAGCCTCAAATTCAATAATGTGGAGATGATTTATGAACTTAGTGATGATGATAGTGATCAAGAACCAATATCCAAGGACAATGCGGAAAAAACTAAATCTAATGAAGCACATAATTCAACATCCATCGAGAGATAATCTGTATCATCCGTCGATAGGAAAAGAACATCATCCGTCGACAGAAAAAGAACATCATCTGTCGACAGGCAAAGATCAGCAATCTTCGATCATTCAACAGGAGTTGGAAGTCAAATAAGATCACAGTCAGAAAGAACCCCATCTTCAAGTCAAAGATCCATAAACTCAAGGGGAGTTTCTGATAATCAAAACTCTACTAATCATCAAGACAACAATGAGGCCTCTTCATCTAGAGCTAATCTAGAACAACAGAGAAAATGGACTAGAGATCACCCTTTTGAGCTCATTATTGGTGATGCATCTTCTAGAGTTCAAACAAGGAAAGCAACTCAAGAAGAATGTTTGTATAGCATCTTTATTTCTAAGGAAGAACCAAAGAAGGTAGAAGAAGCTTTGTTGGATCCTGATTGAGTTTTAGCTATGCAGGAAGAGCTAAACCAATTTGAAAGGAACAAGGTATGGAAGCTGGTACCCAAGCCTAAAGGAAAGAATCCAATTGACACCAAGTGGGTATTCAGAAACAAGATGGATGAAAATGGTATAGTTGTCAGGAACAAAGCTAGATTGGTTGCTAAGGGGTACTGTTAATAAGAAGGAATAGAATTTGATGAAACTTTTCCTCCTGTTGCAAGACTTGAAGCCATCAGAATTTTCTTGGCCTATGCATCCCATGCCAATTTCAAAGTCTATCAAATGGATGTCAAAAGTGCCTTTCTGAATGGAGATTTGGAGGAGGAAGTCTATGTCAGTCAGCCTCCTGGTTTTGAAGATCCAAATTTTCCAGAGTATGTCTACTATCTTTTGAAAGCACTTTATGGATTGAAGAAAACACCTAGAGCCTAGTATGATACTTTGTCAAAAATTTTCTTAGAAAATCACTTCACAGGAGGTATTGTTGACAAAACTTTATTCTTTAGAAATGTTAATGGCTCTAGTATACTTGTTCAAATTTATGTAGATGATATTATATTTGGCTCTACAGATGAAAAAGTTTGCAAAAAGTTTTCCAAATTGATGCAAAGTAAGTATAAAATGAGCATGATGGGAGAACTAACTTACTTTCTTGGTTTACAAGTTAAGCAAGTTAGTGATGAAATATTCATTAGTCAAACCAAATATATTTATGATCTTTTAAAGAAGTTTGATCTAATGGATTGCACATCTGCAAAAACTCCTATGGCCACTGCAACTAAACTTAATTTAAACACTACTGAAAAGTCTATGGATATTCCAAGTTATAGAGGCATGGTTGGCTCGCTTTTGTACTTAACAGCTAGTAGGCCAGATATAATATTTGCTACTTGTCTCTATGCTAGATTTCAGGCTGATCCTAGAGAGTCTCATTTGATAGCTATAAATAGAATATATTGTGAACTTGATGATAAGTTAAATAAAACACCTTAGTAGATTTAACTTAGTATTTTTGAAGCTCTCGACGGATGTTCTAATATAATCCCGACGGATGATATTTATAGTTTCGACAGATGATAACTGAACATCCATCGAGAGTGTAGCTTATGTAACAATAAGTATTGCAACACATTTCTGCAAACAACAATGTTTTTAGTCTAGTAGATTCTGTAGGATTCTTCAAGTCATGTTGACTACTAGATAAATTTACAAAATAGGTTGGCTAATTGTGAATATGAGATGTCTAGTAATTCTGTATATGTGAAATGGAGTCAAGTGACAGAAAGACTACCAACGGATGATCTACAAAGACTACCGACGGATAATCAACAAGGCTCCCGACGGATGATCAACATAATCCCGACGGATGATAATATTCAAATTAGCAGTTGACAGTGACAATACAGTCAAAAGCGTCGGGTGTTTGCAAATGGAATGTGGCAGCCTAATTACAGGTTTTAGAGAACAAAGAAGCATTACCATTTCCATGCAATTATGAATATATTCAAAGATGCTGGAATAGAGTAGTGAAACAGTATGGAGTTAGACTAGATATGTCTTATTATCTTGTCTTACTGTCATGTAACTTGGTAATATATAAATCAAGTGTAGCAAGTAGAACCAATAACGAAGTAAGCATTATTTTCAGAGAGATAGATAAAGCTATATCTGTTAAGAATTTCTCTGTAAGGTTGTAAGTTCACTTGTAAGCAGTTGTGTACTATTCAAGCATCACAGAGTTCTCATACTAATATATATCTCTGGTGGATAAGTTCAAATCCACCAGAAAGTTTTAAGGCTTTGTGATTTATTACTTTGTGTTTTGATTTCAATTCAAGTTTCATTCCATACCTCTTGCAAAATCAAACACTGTTATATATATTAAGTAAGAACAGTCTTAAAATTCAAAAAGGAGCCATAATTACATTCAACCCCCTTCTGTAATTCTTGTTACATTGTTTGGGAATAACATAATCCTAGTCCAAGAAGTAGACGCGCTATATCTAAACTTCCTGTCAAACGGGCACGATAAGCAACACCTATATTTTCATTTCATGTGAAAAATATTCTTGTCACACTTTGTCGCTGATCTTTAAAAGCCAAATAGAGAGTTTGTGCGTTCTTATATATACTCCCTTCCTTTCCTATATGATTCTTAAATTTTTCATTAGCCTTCTTCCAATTTTGAAATCCTTTATGTGTAAAAACTTGATCTTTTTTTATATCTCCAAATAGATAACAATAAAAGCAAAATGGTGCATCTTGGGAGACACTATATTCCAGCTAATCTCTATTATTTTACCACTCAATTTGAAAACCCTCTATCCTTATCCCCACATAAGGTTTTTGGAAAGGTATGGGTAATTGGATGACAAGGACCTGTTAACAAATATTTTCGCCTCACATCTTCCCGTATTCTTAGATCATAGGAATTGATGGGCTTGAGCAATACTGTATCACCGATAATATCATCATAAGGAACATTAATTTTTGTGCAAGGTCTTTTGCTGCTCGATTCGCCAATATTTATATTTGGTGGCTCACTACCAGATGCATTCCCTGTATCTCGGATTATATATTTATCCACATGGCAGCAACAATCTACACAAAGTCCTTTTCTGTAACAAAATTGTACAATTTTAATTTTCAAATAAACTAATCTAGTAAACCAACTTTTGATTCTATTCAAGCTACAAGTTTTCTGTATTGTACATTAAAAATTATTTTTTTTGTTCTAAAACCAACTATGAATTGAACACTAAGAATCAAGATTAAAGACCTTTATAGAAAGTAACGGTATCAAACCTTTTTCCATTACTCTAAAATTAGAACTAGGGTCTATGTAGAATAAGAATTTCTAGTTTTCTAATTCGAAAAGAAATAAATTAAAATAAGGTATTTAAAAATTAGGATTTTTTCTTATATTGGAGGAATGGTAGCGACAACTTTGAATCTTGATTGTGAAAAAATCAAGATAGAACACCGGGGTCGAGGAGGCAGAAACAAGAAGTTTGAATCGCCATTCGCCGAGCGTATTTATAGATGAAGAAAAGCACGAAAAATGATATTGAATAGATTTTTTACTCTAATATATACAGCAAACGCCGTAGTATTATATTTTATATCATTTGTTAATCAAAAATCCATAACGACGTCATTTTCAATCCGAAAATAGTCCCCAGCTCTAGGGTCCAGGGCCAGATTCGCCTCTGACTAAGGGTGCGCATTGCTCAATTTGGAAGCATTGACTGAAAATCATTACAAGCAGTCTTGTAAATCAAAAATTGGTTCATATTTTATCGATAATTGTAACAGATCAATAAAATATTAAAAAATAAATTGGGGATTAAACACGTATACCCTACCATACATTATTCTTTCATTTCGAGCAACCACCAGTTCATTATACTCTCTCTGTTTACCCTACCAGTTCATCTCTTCTTCATCTCTTCATCATCTCTTTATCATCTTTTCATCATCGATCGGTAAGCTTTCTAAACATATTCGTTTCTACACATTTCGTTTATATATTTTACCCTCTGACTAAGGGTGCGTATTTCTTAATTTGGAAGCATTTACTGAAAATCATTACAAGCAGTCTTGTAAATCAAAAATCAGTTCATATTTTACCGATAATTGTAACAGATCAATAAAATATTAAAAAATAAATTGGGGATTAAACACATATACCCTACCATACATTATTCTTTCATTTTGAGCAACCACCAGTTCATTATACTCTCTCTATTTACCCTATCAGTTCATCTTTTTTTCATCTCTTCATCATCTTTTCATCATCGATCGGTAAGCTTTCTACACATATTCATTTCTACACATTTCGTTTATATATTTTACCCTTTTGTTATTATTCATTTTTTATTGGATTTTATATGATTATGTGTGTATATGATCATATATATGCATTATTGTGTATTGGGTATCATCGATTTATTGTTTATTGTGTATCAGGTGTTAACTTTTGCAATTTTAATGAGTATCGGGTGTTAAACAGGGTTTTTTAGGCTAGATATTGGGGATTTTAGGCAATTCGCATGCAATATTTATGGGTTGTGCTTAATATGCATGCTTTAACTATGGGTTGTGCTTAAATATGAATTTAAGTCCATCAAAATTGATTTTTGATAAACTCTATATGAAACTATACTTTGACTATGGGTTTTATAGTCATTTCTTACTCAACTATGTGCTTAAATATGTGTTTTGATATATATGGTTTTTGTATGTTTATTTAAGTTTACGTATTAAGTTTTAGGTATAAGTATGATGTTGCTTAATTTGGATTAGTATTGTGTTGTTTGGTTTCGATAACTATATGTATATGATGTTATTTAAATATTAAGTTTTAGGTATTAGGTATACGTATGATATGTTATTTGAAAAAAATTTAGTATGTGTGGTTAGTGTTGACAGAGGAATCTGGTAACAACAAAGTTTGAGGTTTCTCGTCGGAATTAAGTTCTATGACGGTGATTCTTCACCGGAAAATTAAGCGGTGTGTGGTGGTTGTATGCTAATTAGTGGCTGAGATTGATTAGGACAAGTGGTGGCTCCTTTTCAGCTCTCAACTTCTTACCCCTCTCAATGTGCCTACGTACCCTTTATATAGGGATCAAGCATGATGTAGTTCTTGGGGAACAATAAATCTATTGGGCTTAGACTTTTTATTCCTAGGCCCTGTAGAAGCCCATCCAGAATTCATCTTCCGCTAGCTTTAGGAATGTCCAACTATGAGGCCCAACCGCGAAGGCCCAATGCTCGTCCGTAATCATAGGACTTCACGGATAGTGCATCTCCCTGCACAAGGATAACACTTCGCTACAGCTATCTCCCTCGATTTACATATGCAGGTATAGCCATGGTTCACCCCAAGTGCCAGACGCGTTCCTGTCCCCCGAATGAGGATAACCCACCAGATAATAGGACAGGTGATCCCAAGCTCTTGGGTGCAAAGTGCAGGATGACTCCAAAGTTCTCCAACGAGGACACCCGTTGAATACAAGAACAGAGTTTCCAGAGCACACACCAGAGTTAACCCCGCATCCCCAACGAGGACACCTGTTGAATACAGGAGGAGGTCTTCATTCATCAAGCATACCCCTGGAGGCCTTCAAGCTTTTCATGGACATCCCCCTCCCTGACCGTCTCAAGGAGGGAATTCTTTAAAGAGTATCTTCAATAAACACGTTAGTGGAAATAACCCCACATTGCTCCTTTCCATGTGTGCCCTGTCCTGAGCTCACCCATGAGAATGCATATACCACACACAGGACGCGTCCTAGGACATTGGGCGTATTCTGACCTTCATGAAGCCTGTATTGCTATCCAGCAACTACCTCTCATGACCTTCCATAGAGACAGGACGCGTCCTACCCCTAGGCGCGTACCTCTACACCTCCTTGCCACAGGACTATCCTTCAGTAAATAATCCCACCATGGTGGACGCGTCCTACCTATATGGGTGCGTCCTAATATCCTCCTTTGCAACGCAATGCCGAGTTTGACCCTGATTAACCCGCGTTTGACCCGCATTGATCCAATTCCAAAATTTGGGTATAATAACTACCCCGTAAATTTCGTTTACAGTTGAAAACAAAATTGGAATTTTACTTAAAAACCACACGCAAAATTTTGGATTGCCCCTCTATTAAACATCAGGACGCGTCCAAGCTCTATATTCCCAAAATTGACCGTTACATAACAGCTGGTGTACACGTCAGCCATCCTCTTTTCTATAAATACCGCAAAACATGACCTACATCAACATCTTGTTTTCTCTCAACAAGCTCCATTTCCACCATTTAAATATGAGTTTTAAGTTCAAAAATCCAGAGATTCAACCGGCAACCTTTGAGTTTCTACAGTCGATCGAACCCCCAAGTTCCAAGGTACACAAATCTCCTTTCATTTCTTCATTTCATTGATTAAATCTCTCACAATAGGCAAGAAACTATTCGTGTTCTCTTTTTTTCATATAGTTGTTCTTCTTTTCTTCATGTGTGTATATATGCACATATCTGTAAAAGTATCATGTTTTGTTCTTTTGATCATGAATTAAATGTTTTTAGGGTTTAAATAAACTTTCCCCAAATCAACCATTATCGATTCAACTTTTACGGCGTTTCAGTTCTTGTGGACGCGTCGTCCTTATAGGACGCATCCTACTGTTTGCTTACTACATAGTCTAACTAAGCCATCACAGTAAGAACACAATAAACGTGCCATCAGACTAGGATGTGTCTTATGCCATACCTATTAACCAATTTCCTTGCGTTAAACTTTCTAGGACGCGCCCTCATGCTAATCTTATCTTTATACTTCTTTTCCTTTACTTTTGTTTCTTTTCTTTAAGTCATTGACACGTCCTCAAAATCTTCTTCCTTCTTGTTTCAGCTGGAGGACGTGTCTTCTTCCCCCTTTCATCCTTTTAAAGCACTCAACAAGCGCATAGGGATCTACTCTCGTCCTCCAATCTCTTTCCATCTCGAGCCTTCTAAAGCTCATAGGACTACTCCCTTTCTGGAGGCGGAAGCACGCGTATTTGAATTTCTCAAATCAAAATCTTTAATAATGTCAGATTCTAGTTCTGACTCTATGGATCACGTCCCTATAAGCTCCAGGATGGGAAAAAGAAAATTAAAATGTAAAAGAACTCCAATTCTTAACACTAGGTCAGCCATCGAAGATTGGTCCGATGATGGGATTATCCCCACAACTAGCCAACAACCTTCTCGCGTGATCGTTTCTGAGGAGGACGCCTCTCCTGCTCAGGGCGCGTCCTCTCCTCATAGTGAGAGTGAATTTGGACAAAGACTCTTGATCCTGACAAATATCCCATTTCTCCTCAAAAATCTAACACTCCACTTGAACATTAGGAACCAGAAGATGTAGAACTTGATTTTGACTGGAAGGAGCTCGATGACCTTCCCGAAACAGAAAAGAATGTCTGGAGAAAGAGAGAGAATAAGCTGGCTTGTTTTGGCATGAATTCCACAGCCACAAAATTGGAGATTGGCCGGAATATGAAGTACTATGACATGGAGGGAATCTGGGCGTGTCCTCTGCACAAGATGAGGCCTCATCTCTTCACTATGGAGAATCTGAGGATTTCCAGGATGGTGCTCACCACCAAACTCATTTCTCTGGGTGTGGGTACGCCCTTGCACCCATTTATAAAGGGAATCCTAAAATGGCACGGTGTAGCCCCTATCCAACTCTTTCCCAACTTGTACAAACTGGCTTGGGCCTTGTACATCATGTACCACAACTTGGAGTTGGGAGCGCCCTTCATGAAAGAATTCAGCTACTTCTTTAGCATTAGGAAACTATCCCATTATCAAATTTATATTTTCTTCTAAAAACTCTCATTCTTCTCCCGTAGATAAAAGAACACATAAAGAACTCATAGGAAAGAGGAAAAAGAGAGTAGAAAAAGTACTGAAATACACTGAAAAACACTTCAATCTCAAAGAAATGATTACAGAAGCTAATTTGTGAAAAAGATTGGAGCCTTGTCTGCAAGGGTTGGATCCATCTATAAGTTCCGTGAGTTTTACAATGGAAAACCCGTTCTCACAGCTTCTGAAAAAGCTAGAGGACTCAATGCCACAGAACTAGTCCAAATGGACTTTAGTAGACAAATAAACTTAGACCAAGGTAAGAATCTATCGGACATAGGGTGAGTCACAAACTTAGGACGTGTCATACATGCACCTTTACATGCATAGTTTCCACTTTGCCTGATATATATACATGTGTTTATAATCCATACATTTTTCTTTTGACGTGTCTTGCTGTCAGGACGCGTCTTCATTTTCTTTATGTGAGTTCGACGCTTGCATAGGGCCGTTTCATTGCATAGTTCATGTAGGATACGTCATATCACACAGGACGCGTCTAGTCCCATAATTCTTTTCAGTGTATACCAAATCATTATATGCATACTTGTCATATAAATTTTGATATGTCATATCACACAAGGCGCGTCCATGCCTAACGTTTCCATATTTTGTCACAAATATGACTTCTCTTCTCAAAAGGTTTGCCATTAGAGCCTCCAAAAAATTGAGAGCAAGGAAGCAAGCTCCTGCGAAATCTGATCCAAAAACCAAGGATCCTACGCCTGTTATAGTTCCTTCTCCCCCACCAAAAGTTATGGACACTGCTGTGGTAAACATTTCAGACAAGGAGGACGCGCCCTCAAAGTGCCAGAAGTCAGTTTCTGATGACCAATCTTTTGTCCTCATATATCTGGGCGCGTCCTCAGCTGGCACCTTTATTGAGGAAGAAGTTCGAGGCTGGACTTTTAGGAAAGAAGAACAGACTGAGCAAGCCATGGTGAGAGCATCAGCTGAGCTTCACATGCATGCAAGACAAAATGCCAACATGGTTGCCAGACTTAGGGCGCGTCTTGCTATTACTGACACTGAAAAGAGTCAAGTTGAAGACAAAATCAAAACTCTGGAAAAAGGCATTACTTTGCTCACAAAAGAGAAAGATGCTGAGATCCTTCAGCTAAAGCAAGATAAGGCACGTCTTAAAGGTGAGAAGGCACAACTTGAAGGCAATGTCATCTCTGTGGAGAAGGCTATGGAAACCATAGTCACTCTAAATTCCACCATGCAATTAGAGCTTAATACTCTGAATGATGACAAACTGCACGGATGGAAAGAAGAGAAGAAACTGGTATATCAAAACGGGTTTGCAGCTGGTTTTGAAGAGTGGTGTTCTGGGTTCATAGCAAATGACCCAGAATACACCTTTTCCAAGTTTGATGAGGATACCCAAAAATGGGTGAATGACTTCAAAGTCAGAGCTGCAGATTCCAATAAGAGCAAAAAGATCATCCTAGGCCTGGAAGAGGATGACGCGTCCCCTGCGCCTTCTCCACTTCAAACTCAGCCTCCACCTTCTTCCCCAAAAGACCAGGACAAGCCTCAGGACACGCCCCCTGCCTATGACGCGCCTTATGTCTATTTATGAACTTTTTTATCTGAACTGTCTCGAGGGTGCAGGCCCTTTTAAGCCTGGCAAGTTGTAAACTTATGATTATTTCTGAATGTTGCTGGTACTATTCTAAGGTTTTTATACCTTGAATTATTTTCCTGCTTACTTTGCTTTCCTGGTTATCTTCTTTTCACAGGGTTCTTTAGCAAGTCATACATATAACGGGCGCGTCTTTAGCTCAAAACGCGTCCTCTTCTACTTAAGATTACCTTTAGGACATTCTTCCCAAATGAGGACGTGTCCTCATTTATCTTGCATATGATTTTTTTCTTATTTATACAAATCATGTTGTTGTTATCCCCTTAATCATTGTAAACTAAAAGATATCCTCCAACGGCGCGTCCTCATATTTTGGAGGCGTCTACCTTATTTACTAATTTGATTCCGGCGCCATAGACTGTTAACATCATGTAGGGCGCGTCCTGCCATGCGGACGCGTCAAGATATGTTATATTAGTCCCTGTACTTCGGCTGTTTTGAATTTCCTGGATGAAATATTTTTCCCTTAGTATGATAACATGTTGTTATACTCTTTTCTATTCCTGCCATGCAACACACAATATATGGGCGCGTCCTCATGCATGAACGCGTCAACCTTTAATCTTTGAAGATGAGTGTTTAGAAATAACCCGAAGTAATATGATGGTTGACATCAATATGGACGCGTCCTAAACCAGGAGGTGTCCTCATTTTTAGTTATTTCATGGAATGCTAAAATTAAAGGTTTAGATAAAAAGGGCGCGTCCTACCAAAAGGAGCATCAACCAAGAATATGCATATGTTTGCTTTATATTATTAAAATTTCATTTAACAAGTTATATGATAACCGCGTCCTAATTTCAGTTTCACCTGAGTTTCCCTTAGCTTCCCTTTTTCAAGTCGAATTTCTGCCATCCCTTAATCTTGTAAATAGAGGAGTATACTGTCAGGGCGCGTCCTAGACTGAGACACGTCATCGTAAATCATTACATAGTTTTGTTCTCATGACGCGTCAATTTATTAGGGCGTGTCATAGAACTAAGCAAACATACAAGCAAATAGCCCTTGGTAATTTTTCAAAGTCTTTATTAATAATGCGCTCAAGTGTCAAAAGTGCACTAGTCCCATGACTACTGTGCTCTGTGGGGAATTAATTCGAAAGTACGATCCTTCAACTAGTTCTAAGGTAAGTAGCACATGCACCCCCCCTAGGCTAGGAGGAATTTTATTGCTTCTAGTCTAAAATTTGGGCAGAGCCCTAAGCATGATTAAAAATATAAAAAATGATATGCAAGGGGCCAAAGCTGCGCCTTATTGATAATACTTCCGGAGGTGCTCCCCATTCCACGCGCGCGGAACCAACTTCCCTTCCAAGACTTCAAGGTGATAAGTCCCCTTCCACAAGATCGCTTTTATCTTGTATGATCCTTCCCAATTAGCTCCGAATACTCCATGCTGGGGATTTTTTGTGTTTGGCATCACCTTCCTGAGCACCAAATCTCCTACCATCAGCAGCTGTCCCTTTACCTTCTTATTGTAATACCTTGCAGCATGTTATTGATATGCCGCAAGCCTCAGCTGAGAATTTTCCCTTGCTTCTTCCAAGAGATCCAAATGAAGCCTCTGGTTAAATTCTGCATCTTCCTGTGTGTAACAATCTCTACGAAGTGATCCTGAGCCAACTTCCACAGGGACCATAGCTTCATACCCGTAAGTCAGCATAAACGGAGTTTCCCCCGTAGTAGATCTTGTAGTAGTGTTGTAGGACCACATCACTTTTGGGAGTTCTTCAGGCCAATTTCCTTTGCGCTCCTCCAGTTTTATCTTAAAGGTATGATTTATTATTTTATTCACGGCCTCTGTTTGCCCATTACTTTGAGGGTGATAGACCGCTGCAAACTCCTTCTTAATTTTCAGATCCTCACATAACTGTCGCAACTCCTTGCTATCGAATTGTTTTCCGTTGTCAGAGACAAGTTTGTAAGGAATTCCAAACCTGCACATGATACAGTTGAAGACAAAGTCTTTAATTTTCTTCGCGGTGATAGTCGCCAACGGCATAACTTCTGCCCATTTAGTAAAATAATCAACCGCAACCACCGCATATATGACATCTCCTTTAGCCTTAGGTAATTCTCCAATAAGATCAATCCCCCATATAGAAAATGGCCATGGGCTCACCATAGGCGTCAAGAGCGTCACTGGCATAGATGAGTAATTCGTAAAGCATTGGCAGCGATCGCATGCTCTAACGAAATTCGTGGCATCCTCCTTCATTGCAGGCCAATGAAAACCTTGGCATAAAACTTTCATAGCCAACGAGTTACCCCTCGACTGATTACCATAAATTCCTTCATGTACCTCCCTTAAGATGTAATTTCCCTCTTCTTTATCGACACATCTGAGCAGCGGTTGACTGAAGCTCCTTTTATACAAAACTACATAATATACCACATACCTTGTAGCCTGGTAGCGGAGTCATCGAGCCTTGAACTTATCCTCAGGAAGCGCTCCTTTGTGAATATAAGCAAGGATGAGCGTCATCCATATTTATTTAGGAGCCTCATCTACTTGCATCACCTCTACCTCTGGGATACTAGGAATCTCCTGGATTTCTAAGGGTATATATCCTCATAACACAGCCTCCTGCTGGGATCCCATTTTTTCCAGGGCATTCGCGTTACTGTTTTTTTCCCGTGTACACATTTCAACCTAACCTCTTTGAACTTTCCAATCAGACGCTGCGTGCACCTCAAGTACAATTCCGTCCGCGGTCCCTGAGCTTGAAACCCCCCATTTACTTGGTTTACCACCAACTCTGAGTCGCTCTTTGCAATTAAGTTTCGCACTCCCATTTCCAAAGCGATCTTTAGACCGTTGATCAATGCTTCATATTCTGCATCATTATTTGTCGCATAGAATTTGAAGTGAATTGCACTCATCAGATGATGGCCTTCTGGAGACACGAGTACTATGCCCGCGCCTGCTCCCCCGTTGTTAAATGCTCCATCTACATGCAAAATCCACCAGGGGTGTGGATACTCCTCTAAGACCTCCTCAGTATGAGAGGGATGTAACTCTACCAAAGCCTTATCATCAATCTTAGAGTCAAATTCCAACAAGAAATCAGCTAAAGCCTGCTCTTTGATTACTATACGGGGCATATATTCCAAGTCAAACTGTTCCAACTCCATGGGCCATTTTAACATCCTTCCCGACAATTATGGCTTGTGAAGGACTTTCCACAGAGGATACGCTGTATGGACTTTAATTCTATTTGCTTAGAAATATAGGCACAACTTTCTTGACGCGAGGATCAAGGCATAAACCAGCTTATCCATACTGGTATAGCGAGTTTCAGCATTGTGCAACCGCTTGCTCACATAATACACTGGTGACTGTTTCATATCCTCTTCTCTCACCAGCACCGCGCTGATTGAATACTCAGAAACTACAAGATATAGGATCTGAGACTCCCCATCCAATGGTTTTGACAACATGGGAGGGTTCCCCATTTGTTCCTTGATCCTCCTGAAAGCTTTCTCACATTCTGGTGTCCATACAAAGTCTTTTCCAGCCACTTTAATCGCCTTAAAGAATTCCTTGCATCTGTCGGATGATTTAGAAACAAATCGGTTCAACGCGGGGATCCTTCCAGTTAAGATTTGCACCTGCTTCACACTGGTGGGAGACTTCATGTTTAGCAGCGCCTTGATCTTTGCAGGGTTAGCTTCAATTCCTCTATGATTGACGATGAACCCGAGAAACTTGCCCGACTTAACACCAAACATGTACTTTTGCGGATTCAACTTCATGCAAAACCTCCTTAGAATATTAAACATTTCCATCAAGTGCTCGATATAATCATTTGCTTCCCTCGATTTTACCAACATGTCGTCTACATACACTTCTATGGTTCTTCCAATCTGATTCTTGAACATCATGTTCACCAACCGTTGGCAGGTCGCGCCTGCGTTCATCAACCCAAATGGCATCCCTATATAACAATATAACCCTCTATCAGTGATGAAGGATGTATGCTCCTGATCGGGGCCGTACATGGGGATTTGATTGTAACCGAAATACGCATCCATCAAGCTCAACAAGGCATGCCCTGCCGTCATGTCAACCAACTGATCAATTCGTGGGAGCGGAAAACTGTCCTTCGGGCAAGCTTTATTTAGATCTGTGAAATCTACACACGTCCTCCACTTCTCATTCGGTTTTTTCACAAGCACCGGATTTGCAAGCCACTCGGGATAAGAGGATTCTTTAATCAACCCCACTTCCAACAGTCGATCTACCTCTTCCTTTAATGTTATCGCCCTTTCCCCACTCACTGGGCGATGCTTTTATCTTATGCTCGTGCAATTAGGGAAGATGTTCAATCGATGACACATTACCCCCGGGTCGATCCCCACCATGTCTGAATGACTCCATGTGAAGATATCGAGGTTTTTAATCAGAAAACGGGTAAGCCTTTCCCTTATTTCATAACTTAACTGAGATCCTACTTTCAAAATCTTGCTTGGATCATCTTTATCGATTGGAACAAATATTGTATCCTCGGTCGGCCCCGTCTTCTCAGCAGGCATTGGGATCCTAGGATCTAGATCAAAATCAAAATCTTGGGGGTCTTCGACTTCCATTCTTGCATTTGAGGGCACGTCCCTATATGCGGGAGCATCCACCTCAGGACAAGACATGGTTTTGTGCATTGCAGATTCTGAGGACGCATCCTCAATTGAAGGAGCACTATTTTATGCAAACAAGGAGGGCACGCCCTTCTTCCGAGGACCATCAACCTCATGTTCAGTTTTACTTTCTGTTAGTCCCTTAACAATATAGCAAGAATTACAGAAGGGGGTTGAATGGAATTCTTGAGCCTTTTTCTTAAAATAAAAATGTTCAACTCGATTATGGATATATTTGTTTTGATTAGCACAATGCGGAATGTAAACTTGAATGAATCAAAACATAAGTAATTAAAAACAAGAGTCTTTAAAAACTTTCTGGTGGATTTAAACAATTCCATCAGAGATATATTTAATATATCGAGAGGACTCTGTATGCAGAAATGCCCACAGCTGCTTACACAAATAGAACTGCTAAGAACACATGAAATGCTAAAGATAGTGATTACAAAGATTTCTCTGTTGTTTCTTAGCTCTCTCAGTTATTTTTCTATTTTCTACTCTCTTGGTTTATATAATACCAAGATTACAAAGTCAAAAGAACTGAACAAATATAAAATCTAACAGTCTTGATCTTTGCTGCTTTTCGTCCTTTATTACCCAGTTAATGAGCTTCCACAGTGTACTTGTATCCAACTCAACGGCTGTGTGTCAGCTTTCACTGTTCAACTGATGTTTGAATCTTGATCATCTGTCGACTTTCAGATCATCCGTCGATGACTTAATTGATCATCCGTCGAATGCTATGTTAAACATCCGTTGATAGCTATTTTGGTCATCCGTCGAAGATTTTTTAATCATCCGTTGGTAGCTATTTTGGCACTTGACTTCATTTCACTTATACAGAATTACAAGACATTGCTTATGTACAGTTAATCAACCTATTCTGCATATCTAGTTAAAGTCAACATGACTTATATGCCACTACAGATTCTATACAAAGGTGCATACAACACTGTGCTACAAACTTATTACATAAGTTACTCACTCGATGGATAATAAGTTAATCATCCGTCGGGACTATAATGAGTTATCCGTCGGGGCTATAATTCTTATCCGTCGAGTGCTACATTATTTCACTAAGTAAAATCTACTTAGATGTTTTATTTAGGTAATCATCAAGTACTCAACATATTCACAACAATCTCCCCCAATTTATGTCTACTGGAATTGTAGCCATAAATTAAGAGATACTTGATGATGACAAAACATCCTAAACATATATCTTTAAAGATAAGTAGATAAAACTGAAAGTGCTTCAAATTAAACAAAAATGTACAAGGTTTGGCTCACAGTCAGTTCAAGATGCTCCTCTAGTCTGAGCAGATTTTTCTAGTTTCTTGAAGGTCTGGATCTTCTTCCAAGCTTTCTGTTGTTTTCTTCAATTTGATTCTGGAGCTGTCTGTGGAATTCTAATTCATCAGATTCTGAGAGATCTAAAATTTCTTGCATTTCCAAGAGAGTCTCATTGCTAGAGATACTCAATTGGTCTTCTAATCTGAAAAATCTTCTCACACCCTTGTCATCCATGAATTCCATCAGCCAGTAGGGCCTTAGATGCACTCTTCTCCCTGTGTATGGGATGATAAGAGTTTTGGGTAGTGCATCTTTGGCTCTAACACTCCTTAGCTCTTCAATCTTCTTCAATACTAATCTTCTTGCAGTTACATTGAACCCAAAGTTTTTCTTGAAGGATGAATAGATTTTGATCAACACAGCTTGGCTTTCTTGAAGTATCCTGTGAAGAGGCCACTGAATCTCCCTTCCCCCTTTGTACTTGAACACCAACCTTTCAGGTAGGTTTCTGTATGCATCAATTGCCCTTACCTCATCCAGCTCCTCCAGATAAAGGTTTAGATTTGAGAATTCTTTGATGTCACACAAGTACAGGTAGTCTCCCCTGTTGACCTTGGGTTGAGCTTTGACTACTGACTTGGATTTGAGAGGTGATAGCTTCACTCTCTTGACTGCCCTTGATTTTGTCCTTCTTGGCTTAGTAAGAATTGGCAAGTTGAAGTCAGGAATTGGTAATTTATCCCACTCTATTGGCTCATCCTTTGGCACAATAGGCTCTCCATGTATGTTCCTGTAGGGGTCCACCACCCTTATGTCTTCAAACACCACAGAGGGCTTTGATGCTTGAGTTTCAGCTTGAGTGGATTCCTTTGGAAATTGATCTTCCAATTCCTTGTCAACAACATCCAACTTTCTTTTTGTTCTTTTAGCTAGTTCTTTCTTTCTTGAGGATTTCTTCTGTTCTTCAATCTTCTTCTCTGATTCAGTAGCTTGAGATGGTTGAGAGGGAATTTGTTGAGAAGAATTCACAGCCTATAGCTTGGTCGAGATAGTAAACTGTTCTTTCTTTTGTTTAGACTTCTTTGCATCTAGAGCAGCTTGCCTCTTTTCCTGCTTCAATCTGGCTTTTTCTTCTTCCTTTGTATGAGCAAATTGTGGATGTCCAGCTACCACACAAATTTCCTTCCCATTTCTGAATATCTTTTCAATTCTCTTTCTTGAGGCTGAATCAACTAGATCTTTGTAGAGGAGAATAGATCTTGATAGAAGCTTCTTTTCATCAGGCTTGGGTGTCTCATACACAGAATCCATATGGTTCTTCAAAGATAACTTTGGATAGTTTGCCCTTGGTTTAAGAATTATCTCAGCCTTTGTAGTCTTGATGCAGGAAGATTGTCCTTTCTCCAGATATTTCATGCTCATCTCATTCACATTGATTGGCTTGACATGAGAGTGATGGATGGCTGACTGATCTGGTTCCTTGACTAATTGAAACTTTTGTTGTATTTCCTTATCAATCTTTTTCCAGTTGATCAGAGTCAACTCTCCTTTATCAGCATCTTTCAAATTTGCTGCTGCTGCATTTATAAGATCTATACCATCTGCAACTGGTGGCTTGGAGATAGTAATTGAAGGTACAATTACTTTGCTAATTTGAACTAGAAGTTTCTCCCCCTCAGTTGGTCCTTTCTCCCCCTTACTTGATTCTCTCTCCCCCTTTTTGTTATCATCAAGTGGAGGAGTTAGGCCTTGTGCTTTAGCCAGTTGCATAAGAAGATTTGTCCGAGTCTGTTGATTTTGAAGAAGTAGAGCCACTGAATTCTCAATAACTTGAACTCTGTTCTCCAGCTTGACTATCTTCTTGTCAGAATCTGATTCTCTCCTTAATCTTAGTAATAGATCATGCATGGTACCATATGGCATTATTGAATCCAGCTTCTCAGAGTTGTATGTCTTTAAGTCAGCTATGTCCTTTTTCAATTCATCCACACTGAGATTCTGTCTTGAGTGTTGGATCTTCATTAAATGTAAAGAGTCTAGGTGAGCTTGAAGAACAGCCTTGGTACCAGCATCTGAAGCTTCCTGAAGGGCCTGCTGAATAACTATCACTTGTTTTACCAAAGACACCTCAAATTGCCCTGATGTAAATTCCTTTGCCCATGCCCATTCAGGTAAACTGAAAGCAGAACTTGGGCCTTCAGCTCCCCCTAAGTTCATACTTCCATCCAAAGAACCAGAGTCATCATCATCAGAATTTACTCCAAATTCTTCAGATGGCTCTCCAGCTTGAGAAGGCATTATGTTCACAACAGCTTTATCTCTTTGAAGAGATTCTGTGGTGTGCACTAGATTCAAAGTCTGCTCTGCCTCCACATTGCCCTGAGCAGCCAACAGTTGATAGGCTGAAACAGGGTGAGTAAAAGTGTCAGCATCCAAGGAAATGTTATCAATTACAGCTTTGTAATGTTGCTGAAATTGTCTTTCCTTTTTAGCATCATCCACAATCATTGACTCACTAGCAATGACTGGTTCCATCCTTATTTCTCCAGTACCTGCCTTTCTCTCATATTCTCTCTTTTGTTGCATCAGGGTCTCACCCTGGCTCCCCACCCTCACACCCTCACCTTCACCTACTAAGGTGGGACTCCTCTCACTCACTTTTGCCAATCCTGAATGAATGGATTGCTGAGATTCACTCTTTTCCTCTCCTTTTGCCTGGGAGCAACCCAGCCTCTCACTCAATGCACTCTCCTCTCTCAGTCCTAAGAGTGATTGTATTACCACCAAATCTTATGCACTTGAAATTATTGAATTTTGAAGTTATGCAGAGACACTCGACGGATAAGTGATATCCGTTGGGTGAGTGGTAAAGCTATCCGACGGATAACTGCTGTTAAGCTTATCCGTCGGGATACAATCACTACTCAACGGATGAGCAATATCCATCGAGAGAGTAGAAATGAATGAGGTGGGAAGAGAAACTATTGTTGACTCTGTGTTGATTGAAGTTATTTGAGGCACAGATGTCACAATAGAATCAGAAAGAATTGGCAAGTGAGCCAACAAATCATCTAAAAGATGATGCTCACTTGCACTAGATTTTGGCTTCCCCAACAGAGTTAAAGAAGGGGAATCAGGAATTGAAGTGTTTATCATGTCCACTTTCAGTGAGTTAGTTGGTGAGTATTGTATTTCTGTGGCTTCTATTATGAGAGATTTTGGCTGTGACTCCACATTTATTGGAGCCACATCAATCTGAATTTGAGAAGGTGCAGGGACTGTGTCCTTAGCACCAGTTTGCACTAAGTGTGTGCCCTGTGCATCCCCAGTTGTTTTGGATTTCTTCTTTCTAGTGTAAGTTTGGTGTGAGCTTGTGTCCCTAACCCTCTTGGCCTGTGCTCTTGGATGAGAGCTTTGTTCAATAGCCACATCCTTTTGGGAGGATGCAGCTAGAAGTGAGCTTTTGTCCTTTTTAAGCACTACAGTTTGTTGGGAAACTGCAGTGTGGCTAGGCTGGGATTCACTCAACTCTCCAACCTTATCCTTGGGGTTTCTTTGATGTTCACCCCTTCCCTCACCTATCTTACCCTCCTTCACACTCCCCTCTTTGGCTTTGGTAGTTTTTTGAACTGGTACCTTTTGAGAGATACCAGAGGGGGTTTTCTTTGATTTGGATTTAGAAATTGCAGTTGTTTTGGCAGCTTTGGTAGGCAACTGTTTGGTCATTGTCACAGATGCCGTAGCTATGCCTGAAGTCAAAGAAATAGAAGATATTGGAATAGTTGAGGGTCTGGATGAACTTACCTCACTTACCTGAGGTGTCAGCATTACAGGGAAATAGAACATTGGCACATCCTTGTGATGGTTGGCTCTGTTCAAGTCTGCAATGATTCTCCTCTCTTAAACCCAACAAGCTAATTTGTTGTTTGGGTTCTCAAGTTCAATCTCTTGACAAAGATGGTTAGCCAAAAGCATAAAAAATCTAGCATAGTAAATATTCTTTCCTCTTTTGGCTAAGTCACCTAGTTTAAAACCTAACTCATACACAACAAGGTCACTGAAATTGTAATATTTGTCTGTAACTAGCATGTATAGTATGTTAAGCATGGAAATGTTCACAGAATCAAAATTACTGATTTTTCCAGAAAAGACTTTAGTTACTACATCACACAAGTAACTCCATTCCTTCCTAAGACCTAGTCTTCTAATTTCACTTAGTTTTGCAGTAGGAAGTGCATAGTGAATGGAATTGAGCATATTGACAATATCAGTGTCAGTGTGTGGTGCAGTTACATTATCATCAGGAATCTTGAAGCATGTTTTTATTACATCACTATTGATACAGAAATCATTACCTTTGATGGTTAGAGTGATGGTTTTGTCAGTAGAGTTGTAGATTGCTGTTGTCCATATCTCCTCAACAACTTCACAATAAATTGTGGGTGATTCCAGCATGGCAAAACTTAACTTGCAGTTGTGCACGAAGTCCATCATCTTATGATAGTCTTCAGATTGCTGAATCCCCTTATTGACCAAGGCAGTGAAGTTGTTCTTCTCATAGATGAACCCAGTCTGTGACATGATCTTAACTACGGGTGCCATTATTAGAGAAGAAAAGCTTGAAGAGAAAGAGGATTTTTTCTTGAGAGAGAATGAAGTAACACAGTTAAATTTGAGAATGATAAAAGAAAATGATTAGAATGAAATAAGCTTTTATACTTTTCTCAAAATCAACTGATAAAAATAATAAAGAGAAGTAAATTACCCAATAGAAATTGTCTAAAATAGTCGTTTTAAAATAAACTGTAAAAATTCTACCCATTATCCGTCGTGTAATGCTTACAAACTGTAAGTATACTCGATGGATAATGTTCAGGGAATTAACGGTTAAGATTTAGACACTTCGACAGATGAGAATAAGTTGATATCCGTCGAGCTTTAAAATACTCCAGAAAAGTAATTGATTTTTATTTACAATTTGTATATCGACGGATGACTCAACTCGATGGATAATGGTCATCCGTCGAGATGCAAATTTTGACTTAGCCAAAATTTTCATCCAAGACTAAAAATCAGTTAAATTTCTGGCTACCTTTCAACTTGCAAAATAATTCAGATAAATTCAAGAGTAATTAAGTATACCTAACTCACTTACCAACCTAGAAAAGGTGGATTCATCCAGTGGTTTGGTAAGAATATCTGCAAGTTGCTTCTCACTTGGAACAAAATGTAACTCTACAGTACCATTCATTACATGTTCCCTTATGAAATAGTACTTGATGTCTATATGCTTTGTCCTTGAATGTTGCACTGGATTTTCAGTGATGGCAATTGCACTAGTGTTGTCACAGAAAATAGGAATCCTTTCAACTTGCAAACCATAGTCTAGCAATTGATTTTTCATCCATAAAATCTGTGCACAGCAACTGCCAGCAGCAATATATTCAGCTTCAGTTGTAGAAGTAGAAACTGAATTTTGCTTTTTACTGAACCAGGACACAAGCTTGTCTCCTAAAAATTGACAGGTTCCTATTATGCTTTTTCTATCAATTCTGCAACCTGTATAATCTGCATCTGAATAACCAGTAGGTCAAAACCAGAATCTCTAGGATACCAAATGCCAAGGTTTGGTGTTCCTTTGAGATATCTGAAAATTCTCTTAATTGCTATCAAATGAGACTCTCTAGGATCAGCCTGAAATCTAGCACACAAACATGTAGCAAACATTATATCTGGCCTACTAGCTGTTAAGTACAGAAGTGAGCCAACCATGCCTCTATAACTTGAAATATCCACAGACTTTTCAGTAGTGTTTAGTTCAAGCTTAGTTGCAGTGGCCATGGGAGTTTTTACAGATGTGCAATCCATTAGATCAAACTTCTTTAAAAGATCAAAAATATATTTAGTTTGACTAATGAATATTCCATCACTAACTTGCTTAACTTGTAAACCGAGAAAGTAAGTTAGTTCTCCCATCATACTCATTTCATACTTGCTTTGCATCAGTTTGGCAAACTTTTTACAAAGTTTCTCATCTGTAGAGCCAAAAATAATATCATCTACATAAATTTGAACAAGTATGCTATAGCCATTCACATTTCTGAAAAATAAAGTTTTATCTACAGTACCTCTTGTGAAGTGATTTTCCAAAAGGAACTTTGATAAAGTGTCATACCAGGCTCTAGGTGCTTGCTTCAGTCCATAAAGTGCTTTCAGTAGATAATAGACATACTCTGGGAAATTTGGATCTTCAAAGCCAGGAGGTTGACTTACATACACTTCTTCCTCCAAATCTCCATTCAGAAAGGCACTTTTGACATCCATTTGATAGACCTTGAAATTGGCATGGGTTGCATAGGCTAAGAAGATTCTGATGGCTTCAAGTCTTGCAACAAGAGCAAATGTTTCATCAAAATCTATTCCTTCTTGCTGACAATAGCCTTTAGCAACCAATCTTGCTTTGTTCCTTACTACTATGCCATTTTCATCCATCTTGTTTCTGAATACCCATTTGGTGTCTATTGGATTCTTTCCTGTAGGCTTGGGTACCAGCTTCCATACTTTATTCCTTTCAAATTGGTTTAGCTCCTCCTGCATAACTACAATCCAATCAGGATCTAACAAGGCTTCTTCTACCTTCTTTGGTTCTTCCTTAGACAGGAAGCTGTTGTATAGACATTCTTCTTGAGTTGCTCTCCTGGTTTGAACTCTGGAAGAAACATCACCAATAATCAGTTCAAAGGGGTGATCTTTTATCCATTTTCTTGGTTGAGGTAGATTAGCCCTAGATGAAGAGACCTTAATGTTGTCTTGATGTGTGATTGAGTTTTGATTGCTAGAAACTCCCCCTGAGTTTGTGGATCTTTGATTTGAGATTGGGGTGCTTTCTATGGGTGATCTGCATTGACTTCCTGCTCCTTTTGATAACCCGACGGATGGTGAATTTTGAGTACCGACGGATGAGGCAGGTTGTCTTCCGACGGATAATACAGATTGCCTTCCGACGGATGAAGCGTTATGTAACTCGACGGATGTTGAGTTTTGTGCTTCATTTGTGATAGATTTGTCTGCATTATCCTTAGACACTGTTTCTTGATCACTCTCATCATCACTTTCATCACTGACCATCTCAACATTGTCGAATTTGAGGCTCTCATGGTAATCTCCATCTTTTAGTCCTTCAATCTTTTTATCATCAAGCACAACATATATAGATTCAACAACAATGTTGGTTCTTAGATTGTAGACTCTATATGCTTTACCAACAGCATATCCAACAAAAATTCCTTCATCTGCTTTAGCATCAAACTTCCCATTTTGATCAGTTTGATTTCTCAGAATATAGCATTTACAGCCAAAGACATGAAGAAAGTTCAGAGTTGGCTTCTTGTTCTTGAACAATTGATAAGGTGTCATGCATCTTGCTTGATTAATCAGAGAGATGTTCTGAGTGTAGTATGCAGTATTTACAGCTTCAGCCCAGAAGTATGTTGGTAGTTTTGATTCTTCAAGCATTGTCCTTGCAGCTTCAATAAGAGATCTATTCTTTCTTTCCACTACTCCATTCTGTTGTGGAGTCCTTGCTGTTGAAAACTCATGCAAGATTCCATTTTCCTCATAAAATGCTCTCATGACATAGTTTTTGAACTCAGTTCCATTATCACTTCTGATTCTTCTAACTTTGAAATCAGGATGATTGTTAACTTGCCTTATGTGATTGATGATGATTTCACTAGGCTCATCTTTGGACTTTAGGAAATAGGTCCAAGAGAACTTTGAGAAATCATCTACAATTACTAGGCAAAATCTTTTCTTTGAGATTGACAATATATTGACTGGTCCAAACAAATCCATGTGAAGCAGTTGTAGAGGCTCTTCAATTGCTGAAACAAGTTTCTTCCTGAATGATACTTTAATCTGCTTCCCTTTTTGGCAGGCATCACACAGTCCATCCTTTGTAAACTCCACCATAGGAATGCCTCTAACTAGCTCTTTCTTTACCAGCTCATTCATGGTCTTGAAGTTCAAATGAGATAGTTTCTTGTGCCATAGCCAACTTTCATCTTGACTTGCTTTACTGAGAAGACAAGTTACAGATTCTGCTTTAGTTGAGTTGAAGTCAGCAAGATACACATTTTCTCTTCTCACACCAGTGAGAACCACTTTGTTGTTTAGATTATTAATCACAATACAGGTTTCTTTGTTGAAGTTTACTGAGTTGCCTTTATCAAAAAGCTGGCTGATACTCAACAGATTGTGTTTGAGACCATCCACTAAGGCAACCTCTTCAATGATGACATTGTCCTTTGAAATCAAGCCATATCCCACAGTATAACCTTTGCTGTCATCTCCAAAAGTGATACTTGGGCCAGCTCTCTCTTCAAACTCTGTGAGCAGGGTAGAATCACCAGTCATGTGTCTTGAACAACCACTATCCAAGTACCAAAGATTCCTTATATTTCCCTGCATACATCAAAATCAAATCAAGTTGATTTTGGTACCCAAGTTTCCTTGGGTCCTGCCTTGTTAGCATTCTTCTTCTGTTTCTTAGGTCTTAACTCATTTGACTTAGGAATTTCAGATTCTTCCTTAGTCATTTGGGTTGGGCCTTTGAAACCACTAGATGCAACAGAATTATCATGCATGTTATGGCTAACAGGAAATGGCATGCTTGGTGCAAACATGTTATTCCAGTAAGGCATGCTAAATTGCATTTGAGGCATATTGTATGCAGCATAATATGGATTAGGTGCAAATGGCATATTAGCAAACTGTGCATTCATGTTCTGTGTAGGCATAGCATTAACAGTCATGGGAGGCATGACATTCATGTTAGAGAATTGAGGCTGAACAGACATGGGAGTAGGCATGGCAGATTTGCAATTAATAGACAAATGATTTACACTACCACATTTGACACAGATTTTTTTAGGAGCATATTTGTCAGGTGTGTAGTTATTATGTTTGTTAATCCCTACTTTACCATTCCTATTATTTTTCCTTTTAGTCTCTATTTTTACCTCTATCTTCTCAAGTCTGTCACTTAACTGTTTGACAGTCATGTGACCAACATTAGCCTTCTTCCCTTTCTTGGCTTGACTTGACTCTCCTGAAATAAAGTTCTTGGAAACAGACCCATACTTTTCATTTAGCTTGGTTAATTTGGCTTTGCTAATGGGTTTGCTCACAGCCGACGAATGAGGATTTTTATCATTCGACGGATAACACTTTTTGTTATCCGACGGATAGATCTCATCATCCGTCGAGTCTACATCTGTCAGCAATCCATCTACCAAAATAGGTTCTAGTTTCTCCTTATTCTTTTTCCATGCTTCATCACAAAAAGACTTAATTCCTTGAACCTTGGTGATTTGAGCATGAACATCTCTGGATGTTTTCCATGCTTTAATCACCTCCTGTTCACGATCGAGCTGCTTCTTTAAAATTTCTTCCTTTTTCAAGGACTCAGTTAATTCCTCCTTGGCAATTCTACACTCAATTTTTAGTTTCTCAAACTCAACAAACTGAGACTCAAGCACATTATTCCTCTCACTCAAAAACAAGTTGTTTTCTTTGATTTTAGCATTTTCTTTAGTGAGGGACTTAAATGTAACACGCAAATGATACAATTCTGTAGACATGTCATTTATTGCATCATTACACTCAGCTTTAGATATATGTGCAAGGTTTGTAGTGATTACCTGATTACTTGAGGAACTTGTCTCTGTTTCATCAGACTTGGCCATAAGGGCTAGATTGACATAGCTGACATCCTCATCTTCATCCAAACCATCAGCTGCCCAGTCATTCTCTTGTGTAATAAAAGCCCTTTCCTTCCGTTTGAGTAGATCAAAGTATTTTTGCTTATAATCCACAGACTCAAATCTTTTCTTACTGGAATCTGACTTTCTACACTCATTTGCAAAATGCCCTGCCAAGCCACATTTGAAACACTTGAATTTTGATTTATCCACCATGTTTCTATTTGGCTTGGCAGCTCCAAAGTTCTTCTTGAACTTGAGCTTGGCAAATCTTCTTGAAAGGAATGCTAGGTGCTCATCAATGTCCTCAATGTCATCTTGGCTCAATGAATCTTCACTTTCTGCTGCAAGCCCCTTGCCCTTATTCTCACAGGCCTTTGAAGTTGATTCCACAGCTTCCATCCTCACTTCCTTCTCCTTTTCCAGTTCAGCCACTAGTGCAATGGATCCTCCTTTCTTCTTTCCTCTCTCCATTCTTTCATCCTGCTCTATCTCAAGCTCATAGGTCTTCAGAATACCATACAGTCTCTCCAAAGTAAACTCCTTATAATCTTGTGAGTTTCTCAATGAGACTGTCATTGGTTTCCATTCCTTTGGAAGAGATCTGAGAAATTTCAGATTGGAGTCTTTAGTCTGATAGACTCTTCCATGCAATTTAAGAGCATTTAGTAGCTTTTGGAATCTACTAAAAATGTCAGTGAGTGACTCACTTTCTTCATTGTGAAAATGCTCATATTGCTGAATCAGGAGCTGTATTTTATTTTCTCTTACTTGCTCAGTACCATCACAGATTATCTGTATTGTGTCCCAAACTTCCTTGGTAGTCTTGCAGTTGATGATGTTATCAAACATGTCTGCATCAACACCATTGAACAGAATGTTCATGGCCTTTTTATCTTTCCTGACTTGTTCAATATCAGGATCAGACCATTCATGCCTTGGCTTTGGAAAGCATATGGTTCATTTCCTGTTACAGCTCTCATTGGAACATGAGGGCCTCTTTCTATGCAGTCCACAAGGCCTCATCTTGAGAAAGCATATGAAGATGCATCTTTACCTTCCAATGATGGTAATTGTCTTTATCAAGAAAAGGAATCTTGACTCCAACATCTTTCTTGTTCATCTTGCTGAATTGTTTTGATCTTTAAATTCTTTGTTGATTAAGAGCCTGCTCTGATACCAATTATTAGTCCCTTAACAATATAGCAAAAATTACAGAAGGGGGGTTGAATGGAATTCTTGAACCTTTTTCTTAAAATAAAAATGTTCAACTCGATTATGGATATATTTGTTTTGATTAGCACAATACGAAATGTAAACTTGAATGAATCAAAACATAAGTAATTAAAAATAAGAGTCTTTAAAAACTTTCTGGTGGATTTAAACAATTCCACCAGAGATATATTTAATATATCGAGAGGACTCTGTGTGCAGAAATGCCCACAGCTGCTTACACAAATAGAACTGCTAAGAACATAGGAAATGCTAAAGATAGTGATTACAAAGATTTCTCTGTTGTTGTTTCTTAGCTCTCTCAGTTATTTTTCTATTTGCTACTCTCTTGGTTTATATAATACCAAGATTACAAAGTCAAAAGAACTGAACAACTATAAAATCTAACAGTCTTGATCTTTGCTGCTTTTCGTCCTTTATTACCCAGTTAATGAGCTTCCACAGTGTACTTGTATCCAACTCAACGGCTGTGTGTTAGCTTTCACTGTTCAACTGATGTTTGAATCTTGATCATCTGTCGACTTTCAGATCATCCGTCGATGACTTAATTGATCATCCGTCGACTGCTATGTTAAACATCCATTGATAGCTATTTTGGTCATCCATCGAAGCTTTGTTAATCATCCGTTGGTAGCTATTTTGGCACTTGACTTCATTTCACTTATACAGAATTACAAGACATTGCTTATGTACAGTTAATCAACCTATTCTGCATATCTAGTTAAAGTCAACATGACTTATATGCCACTACAGATTCTATACAAAGGTGCATACAACACTGTGCTACAAACTTATTACATAAGTTACTCACTCGATGGATAATAAGTTAATCATCCGCCGGGACTATAATGAGTTATCCGTCGGGACTATAATTCTTATCCATCGAGTGCTACATTATTTCACTAAGTAAAATCTACTTAGATGTTTTGTTTAGGTAATCATCAAGTACTCAACATATTCACAACACTTTCCAAGGGCGCGTCCTGTCTTTGAGGAGCATCCACCTTGGGGTTACTTCCCAGGCTCTGTAAAATCTCATTTCTTCCTTCCAACTTTTCTCCATTACCTTCCTTCTGCATAATATCTTCTGCATGATTCGCCATGATTTCCTCCACACTGTGAATCCTCGAGACATTCCCCAATGTCAAGGCAGGGTCTTGGTTATTTGAGTTCCTTCTTCTTCTGGATTTTCCACGAAATAATGGGCATGAACCTCTCCATTCGATTTTACCTGAATGTCTGTCGCATCTTCAAAGGGAAGACCTTTTCCTTCATACCTTCTCCTGCGAAATTTTTTAACAGCCTTGTGATAGCAGTCACGTGATTCGTATTGCGATCCCCTCAGACTGCCCACTCTGTTAGACGTTGGGAACTTTATCATCAGATGATGTATTCAGGTTATTACCCTAAACGCTCGCAACCAAGGTCTGCCCACCAGCACATTGTGTGCGGAGTCCTGATTCAGCACTTTGAAGTCTATCATTTGAGTAACCGACAGAGCTCCTTCACCAAGCGTGAAAGGAAGTCTAACAGAACCCATAACTCTTACGACCTCTCTAGTAAAACCGTAAATGTGTGCATCTTCAAAATTCATGTCACTATCACGGGAAACCCAATTTCTTGTACGTGCTGTAATACAAGATGTTCGCAGAGCTCCCGTTATCGAAGAAGACTCGATGCACGTTCATTGCCCCAATAAGCATAGTTATTACCAGTGCGTCGTTATGGGGATGATGTACCCATCTCGATTCTCTTTCCCTGAACGTAATATCAGTAGACTCCCCTTTGAATATTTTTGGAGGTCTATCTTCTAAGCTATGAATGTTGGTGAATTGTAGGTGTCGTGCCTCTCTAGCATTTCTTTCCAACGCCCGATTACTATCACCAACAAATGGATGTCCTCCGAAAATCGCCCGAATATTTCCAGCTCTTTGGAACTTAACCTCCGTTGTCTTTTCAATGTCCACTGCCTATGGGGGATGCCTTTCATCTTTCCCCATGTCGTCGCTTCCTCTACATCATTTTACCTTGTCAATCCACTCTCCCAGATATCCATACTTGATCAATTCTTCAATTTCATCTTTTAGGTGATGATACTCGAGGGTGTCGTGACCTGTAGACTCATGGTACTCGCAGTATTTTTTCTTGTCTCTACTCTGCCATGAAGTCAAATGGTCTAGTTTCTTGAAAATTCTTTTGTCCTTATTTACCTCAAAGATGTGATCAATGGATGCTTCCAGCAGAGTGTAATTTCTCACCCTCTTTTTATAGTTTGACGGTGGACTCCAATCTCTCCGCATGTTCATGACATTCACCCTATTAGGGCTTCGGGCATTCCGCCGATAATCTGGACTCGCGGATCTGTCTTTCCTTTTAGCCCGCCCCTTGGAGTTGTGGGTATTATCATTCTTCTTTGTCTTGGCAATCGATTGCTCAATCATTTTGGAGGATTCTGCCTGCGCAAGTACATCAGCTAACGACACAGGGTCCTTTCCTTGTAAGTATTTCCAAAAATCTGTTCCCACGCGCAGACCAGCTATAAGAAGTATTTTCAGTGTCTCGTCAGTTACGCCTCTCACCAAGGTAGACTCTGCATTAAACCTTTTGAAATACGAAGTCAAGCTTTCCCCGTCCTTCTGTTTCACATTGGCCAGTGTGGTAACAGGTGGCGTATACTTCACCGCAGCCTGGAATTGAGTCAGAAACAAGGTTTTCATCTTTTCCCAAGATGTGATTACTCCTGGACCAAGTTTTTGGAACCACTGTTGAGCACCTTCTCTAAAGGTTGCTGCTAGAAGATGGCATCGTGCCAAGTCAGGTACCTGATATACATCCATCTCAATGTTGAAACGTCCCAAGAATTCCACGGGGTCAGAGTTTCCATGAAAGCGTAGGTCATTGGTCATGTTCCTGTATCCCGCAGGCAGCTGCGCTTCCCTCACAACAATAGAAAAAGGGGATGGGGCTTGAGCAGTTGTTGTTACCCTACCTCCTTCAAGATGGCTGAGTAACCATTTGAGATTATTCATATTAAATATTCCTACTCCTGGAATGGTTTGAACGTTAAGTTGTTGGGGTTTCCCCATAACCTGTTGTTGTTCCCCTTGATTACCCCCGGGTGTACTGGTGGATCTCGCCGCCCCTCTCCCTGAGGCTGAGGCTGCGGTTGTGGTATATTACCATCTTGATTTTGAACATTCCCTTGTGCACGAGGTTCCTCCTGGCCACATCTCGGTATCTCATCATTATTTTGCAACCTCTCTTGAATTCGTACGTCGTCCCGATCATGACGACGCGTCCTGGATCCATTGCCCGTAGCACTGCGAGAAGCTACAGGGACAATGGAAGAGGCTTCTTCAGTGGAGGGTGTGCCCTCTTGTCTCCCATTATATGGCTCCCTTCCATGCTGGTATCCCATCCTTCCTCGTTCATTCTTTTGATAGCCTCAGCCATAATTTACGAACCTTCCATGGGGAGGGGCACGCTCGTGTTCGCAGTGCCGCACCATATCATCTCTTGGATATGTAGGGGGCTCACGTGTTGTTTCACGGGGCCTCGCTTCTCCACCGTTTCTTTCCTTTTGCTATTCTAGCAACAAAATCCTGAAATCATCATCTTCCAACCTTATGCCAAGTCTTCTTTTCAGGGTCGATAAATCTCGCATTTCTTCCTCTTGATTCTGGATATTCTCTGCATGACGACGCTCTTCAATCGTACGTCCAGACCTATATGGATGCGGGATAACCTGATTATCGGTGCGAGGCCTTTCTCTTCCATCAGTATCCTCATCGATAAGCTCCACAATAGGCTCGACATCATCAGTGTATTCCAAGCGCCACATAGTGATCCGCATGTTTCCCCCATTGGCTTGGCCGCAAATATCCTGGGTATCTCCTTCGACCACGGAAGCTTTCGCCACGGCGTGGCCATGGCGGGGCGTACGACGGTCCCTCCTTGTTTTGTGATGCTACACCTTGCTCAGCCTCGATTTAAAATTGTTCAGAGGGTCGCTATGTGATACAACTGCTCCGAGATATCAGCGTTGCTGATCAGAACGACTGGTGTTTCTCCTACATCTGGAGCTCGCGGAGGATTCACTATGTTCCTGGGCACGTAGGGTTCATGGCGAGTGTATCCTCCCTCGTCCTCTCCTTCAGATCCACTATCACTTTCATCATACGAACTTCCATCATGATTAAAAGACATTTTTTCCTCCCAAGACTATGATCATAATTAGCCCCCTCCTTCTAGCGCCAATTTGTTGACGGAGGAATCTGGTAACAACAAAGTTTGAGGTTTCTCTCCTGAATTAAGATATATAACGGTGGTTCTTCACCGGAAAATTAAGCGGTGTGTGGTGATTATATGTTAATTAATGGTTGAGATTGATTAGGGCAAGTGCTGGCTCCTTTTCAGCTCTCAACTTTTTACCCCTCTCAATATGCCTATGTACCATTTATATAGGGATCAAGCCTGACGTAGTTATTGAGGAACAAGAAATCTAATGGGCTTAGACTTCTTATTCCTAGGCCCGGTAGAAGCCCATCCAGAATCCATCTTCCACTAGCTTTAGGAATGTCCAACTATGAGGCCCAACAGCGAAGGCCCACGGCTCGTCCGTAATCGTAGGACTTCATGGATAGTGCATCTCCCTGCGCAAGGATAAGACTCTGCTAAAGCTATCTCCCTTGATTTACGAACACATGTATAGTCACGGTTCACCCCAAGTGTCAGACTCGTTCCTGTCCCCCGAATGAGGATAACCCACTAGGTAACGGGACAGGTGATCCCAAGATCTTGGGTGCAAATTGCAGGATGACTCCAAAGTTCTCCAACAAGGACACTCGTTGAATACAAGAAAAAAGTTCCCAGAGCACACACCAGAGTTAACCCTGCATCCCCAATGAGGACACCCGTTGAATACAGGAGGAGGCCTTCAATCATCAGGCATACCCCTGGAGGCCTTCAAGCTTTTTACGGTCATCCCCCTCCTTGACCGTCTCAAGGAGGGAATTCTTCAAAGAGTACCTGCAATAAACACGTTAGTGGAAATAACCCCCCATGGCTCCTTTCCATGCTTGCCTTGTCCCGAGCTCACCCTTGAGAATGCATCTACCACACACAGGACGTGTCCTAGGACATTGGGCGCGTCCTAACCTTCATGAAGCCTGTATTGCTATCCAGCAACTACCTTTCATGACCTTCCATAGAGATAAGACGCGTCCTACCCCCTAGGCGCGTACCTCTACACCTTCTTGCCACATGACTATCCTTCAGTAAACACTCCCACCATGGTGGACGCGTCCTACCCACATGGGCACGTCCTAATCAACGCAATGCCGAGTTTGACCCTGATTAACCCACGTTTGACCCGCATTCATCCAAAACCAAAATTTGGGTATAACAGTTAGTATTGTTGTGTTACTATATATATAAAATTAGGGTTCCATTGTTCGCTTCTCCCTGAACTTTTTTTAGTAGCTTTCACTTCTGTAATATGCAGTGGATATGAAAGTGAAAGTGAAGTGGATATGAACTATAATATGCAGTTATGATTGTTATGTGTTAGGGTTTAAAAATTTGTTATTTTGATATATTTCTAGCCCATGTTATGTCTAATGAATTTTGTTTTGATATTATTTTTTACAGGGTTTCTAATGGCAAAGGTTTATTAGGGTAAGAGTCCCATGACATCATCAAAGAAAGGCAAAAAAGTTCAAGTGAATAAGAATGGAAAGATCGCTAAGTCTAAGAAAAATGTGAGTTCACGCAAAGGAAAAAGCAAAGTGACGGAAGCATCAAAGGCAAAGGCCAAAACTTTAGCAGTATCACAGTCTTATCCCCGTGGGAAGACAAGGGCAGAGTTGGTTGACTGGATGGGTCCAAGAAAGCGAGCAAACTCCCGTGGACTCTTTGGTTCCATGCCTCCAGCAAAGGCGACTCGTATTTATATTTCAAATGGAGTGTAAGTCTAAATTTATAGACTGTTGCATTTTATTCTTTACTACTTTACCTAACTTTAATATATGTTCAATTAGTAACGATTATTATTTTTGTAGCATAATGCATGATGAAGCAAAGAAGACAATTCTGGGCATTTTTCGCGGGTTCTGGCCAGTGGGAGCTTACACGTGGACTGATATCAATGATAAGTATCCTAAATGGGTTGAGAAAGTTATTACTGAGCTCTATTTAAGTATCCATCATTTTGTATTGATAATTTTTGTTTTATAATTTTAAGTAACTGATTCCAGGTAGTAGTACTAGTTATGCTCATTGCCATTAGATTAGTGATAAATACGTAAATTTAATGTATCCTTGAGAAAACTTGAAAGAATTGAAGCAAATAGGATAGTGTCGGATCATACTGAATAGAGATGGAATTTAAAAGTTCTGATGACTTGAGACAGTGGATATAAATTGAGCAAATCATCCTTTTATCTTGATTTGTGAATTGGATTTACTTTAAAATACATATGTACTTTTAATTGATAGTTTAGAATGGCATATTATGTTGTTAGAGGATGGATAGTCGTTGTGTTTATGACTGAAACTGAAATAATTGATCGGTGTGGTTCATGTTTGTAATCCAACATGGAGCTACGACTGCATCTGTTTGCTCCTATGTTTGTGTTTCTGTTTGCTCCTGTGTTTTTGTTTGTGTCAGCCCAGTGTCTTTAACGCAATATCAGTAAAAGGTAGATGAATAGAATTTTGAAACTTTCCCTTCTATGTAAAACAAGAGTCTGTGATCAGCACAATAGAAAATGTATGTTGGGAAATGGAGAATACATCCTATAGATGCAAAAGTATATCAAAATTTATTTTGTGAATAGAAGAGAGGATACATAATCTACTAGGAGTAAAATCAAGAATTTGACACATTTCAAAGAAAATAAATAACCCTTCTGTGGGCATATTTACAATATAGAATTAAATATTATATGACATCAACATTAAGCAATACAAGATATATATAAATATTGAGGAGTAGATTAGTATAGTTTAGAATGGCATATTATGTTGTTAGAGGATGGATAGTCGTTGTGTTTATGACTGAAACTGAAATAATTGTTCGGTGTGGTTCATGTTTGTAATCCAACATGGAGCTATGACTGTTTCTATTTGCTCATGTGTTTGTGTTAATTACTGTTTATCTAACTTATGTTTATATAAATTGCAGAAATATTTCATACATCAGAAGGGTTAAAGTCGTAAGGAGGCTTATAGGACTATAGCTTGGCATCTCAAGGCATTGATTAAGCGAACAGTGCATGAAGAAAAGGAGCGAGCTTATACAAATTTCGAGAAGTTAAAAAAGCCGCTGCTAGAAGTTAAACCTGCCTACTTCAGTGATCTGATATGGGAAGGGATAGTTCATTTCTTGGAGTCGGAGCAACACAAGCTACGATCAGACAAGGGAAAAGCAAATCGGAAAAAGGTGACTACTTTGCACAGCGCTGGTGCAAGATCTTTTCAAGAAGTGGAGAAGGTAACATTCACTTCATAATCTAGTAAAATAAACTTGGATTTAGAATCTTGTTTATTAATATTAATTATCTTTATGCATCTATATGTTAGATTTTAACTGAGGAATAGAATGGCGTTGTGCCAATTCGCCTTGAAGTGTGGGACAAAACACACACTCGCAAGGAAACGGATGATGATGACAAGCCAATTTACACAACTGAGGCTGCAAAAGAAATTGCGGTATGAAATTAAAATTGGATAATTTGTTTTATATAACTTATTTGAAGTAAATGACAATATATCTGAGTTTTTAACGAGTGTGATTATTGTTAGGTCACACACACTGTAGAAGGGGGGTTGAATATAGTGTATAGCACAATCAAATCGAATTCAAAGAACACAAGTAACAGAAAACAAACTTTATTAAACTCTGTAACAATGTAGAACTGTCCTCTCTCAGTGATGAATAAATATCACGAGAGCTGCTAGGGTTACAATGAATAATATTCTCGATAATGATAACACTTATAGTGTAAACCCTATGTCTGTGTTTATATACTACACAGTTACAAGATAATCGCTAATTGATATGGAATATAATTCTGCTTCCAAAATATATTAACTAGTTATCTTTTCTTCCAAGTATTCTATTCTTCATAGAATTCCTTCTTCATGCATATGTCTTCTTACGTTTGTCTTGATCTTCTTTCCTTTCAATCAGCCGCCTTTCTTATCTGAAAGTTTCCTTTAAGTCCTGATATTATCTCCTGATAAATATCTCCTGAACCTTAAGTACTGATAACTTAAGTTCTGTCTTCAGTATAAGTGTTAATATCCAGCTAAGTACTGATTTGTCCTGTTTAAGTAAGATCTGAAAACTAAACACAAATCATATTAGACATGACATTATCAAATATATCTAACAATCTCCCCCAACTTGTAAATTAGCATAATATACAAGTTTAACAGATATTTGATGATGTAAAAACATTAAGTACAAATGCATGAGAAATTGACTAGATAAATACAACTTAAAGTCCTTAAAGCTTTACCAACTTTAACTTCTGATAACAACTTCAGTCTGTATACACATCAAAATTTGAGCAGCTGTAGATCTTGACTTGGCTTCACTTTCTGATCTCTTCAATATCAGGAGTTGTTCTGAGATAGTTCTTTAACAAACATCTCTCAGCATATCTGAGTTCATCAATCATTCTCCTTTTAGCATCTTCAAGCTCTGCAGTATCTTCACCAGTTTGGAAAATAGCATATCTGAGATCAATAATTTTTGCTTTTCTCAACTCCTGATCTAGTCTGATGACATAGGCTTTGTCAGACTTTAGATGAATTCAAGTCCCTTAATACCAAGATATATTCTGATCTTTACAGTATTAGGCTTCATTTCAACAATATCACCCTTGTGATCTCTGTACTTGGGACAATATGTGCTGTCAGACTTTACAGAATAAAACTTCTTCTATCTCTGAATTTGAGTCTTCAAATAATTTGCAGCACTTTCTGTTAATCTGTCCTTCACTTGAAGTAAGAATAAAACATGTTCTAGTTCTTCAAAATACTTCAGTGGTATAGCATTTTCCCTTATATGGTAAACCCTTCCATCTGTCATGAAATATAACAAGATGTGTTCTTTCAAGAAGGTATGGTAAACCATTTGTACAGATTCAAGTTGATTCAATCTTTCAGGAGTTGCTCCAACACCTGGTTCACTTAAGGAAGTTGGATCATTGGTTGTGTTCTGCACTCTTCTTTCATCAGCACTACCCAATCCAGATTTATCTCTTGTGTAATATCCCGTATTTTCAGAATTATTATTATTATTATTTGAATATGTTTATGTGATTTTCTGATTTAGAAGGAATAAAATTGGGGATATTTTATTCCTATTTGACGAGTTTGTGTTATTAAATGGTAATGTGCTAATTGTTGAGTGTTATATTGATCCTTGTTAATTTCTGAAAATATTTCTTTAAATGTATTATTTTCAAAAGTTTATTTGAAAACCGATCATTTATTGATATCGGTAAATTGAGTTCGTTTAGTAATATTAGGGATTGGATGGATATTATGTCTGCTATGTGTTGTATATAATATTAATTGTGTGGGACTCAGTTGTCATTGAGGATTATTTGTATTATTAATTACTGAGTCGTATCGTTTTGTTTTTGTCTTTAAAAGTGATTTTATTGAAAATCTAATTTCATAAATATTTAAATTATCTTTCAAAAATATTTTTATGACTTTATAATTACAATAATTATTTTTGGGATTTTATAAAATTTAGAAATCATTATTTCATCAATTATTTAGCTCTGTGTGATTTTCTGATTTCATTTATTTGTAAAATTCGTATTTAATTCCAAAATTCATCAAAAATTATGAAACTCATATTTATTTAAGTTTGTAATATTCTGAGAATTTTAAAATTATTTTGGGAATTTTTAGGATTAATTTTACCAGCGCATTGATTCGTTTAATTGCTAAAAGCGGGTATAAATTGCGTTTCAAAAATTATTTTAAAATTTCGAAATTTATGTTTTTATAAACTTCGGGATATTTGTAATATTTTAAGACTATTTTTGTAATTTTCTGAATTTGTTTCAAGTGCAGCTCGGTTCGTTAAATCGTATAATGCGAGTATAGCGCGCAAGTCAAAAATACTTTAAAAATTATGAAAATTTTATTGTATTAGTTTTTAATTATTCCGAGAATTTTAAAATTTATTTGGTAATTTTCGGGTTAATTGTACCCATAAGTCTACTCGTTAAATTTTAAATTTCGGGACAAAATTAGGCTTGTATGTTGATAAGTACTGGAAATAGTACAGTGGTTAAAAGAAAAAATAAAAAAAAAGAAAAAAAAAATATAGAAAACGTGTACACACCCCCACCCCACCTGGCAAACCAACCCCCCTTTTTATTTGTTCACCCGCGTACCCCCCAATTTCTTTACCCAGCCTCTGCTTCCTTCTCTCTCTGTCTCTCCACCGTCTCATATATTTATATACTTTTCAATTTTCAAAAATTCATATCTTACAAACCGTTCATCCAAATTTCAATTGTTATATACATAAACGATCAGCGCTTCGATACCTACGCATAGGTATATATATTGCAAGGTTTTGAGAAGAAAAATTGCGGGGCATATTTCCGTTATATTTCCGTTTTAATTTATTTTCGGGACGTAAAAAAAGAGTTTGGAGGTGGTGATTACTCCACATGGCATCTCAGCATGTATATATCTATCGCCATTAATTTCGGATTTTTCTGGAGATATTTTCCGGACATCAGATTTTCTCTTCGGGGTGATCAAAATTTATTTTGGGTAACGATTCCGAAATTTCGCCTTCGTAGTTGTGTATATTATAGCATGTTAGTGTTTATATATTTATTTCATAATTTTTAGAAATTGTTGGACAAGTCACTTTTGGTCCGAGTTTTGGTTCAGGTGGCCGTGTTATTTATTTCTGGAGTGTTTATACGCGTAAATATAAAGTATTGTGTTGATTGTTGTTAGTTGTGTCGATATGATATCGACTGGCAGTCCGAGAAATAGAGAAGGTGCTGTCCGATTTCCAAGAGAATATTATTTTAAATTATTTTCCAGGCTCAATAATTCTTATAAAATTATTTCGAGTGTTTGAGCACTATTATTTAGTTATAAATGATTCGGAGACCCGTGTTAATTCCGAAAAATGTTCAAAAATTCATAATAAATAAACCGTTTATCCGTTTAATACGAAACGAACGCGTACAGACTCAGAAAAATATTCCGCTTTCATTAAAAATACTTTCGAGACCCAAATCCTTTTTTTTTCGAAAGGTCGTTTGTTTTACAAGTTATTCTGAGTCGATTATTGATCGAAAAATCATATTTTGACCTGATTTCAGTTTTAAACATATCGAGTCGACCCTTTTGACGAACTGAGTCATATGTGATATGAATTAAGTGATATATGAGTTATGTGCTTATGTGTTATGTGAATTAGGTGTGTATGTGGATCAAGGGTCCTATGTTTGTCTGTTATATTTATGTGAGGGTCATAAGAATCTTGTGTTGGACTGTTTCTTTTATGTGCGGGTTATCGTATGGGTAGACGATTGGCTTTTGACGCGTAGTTCATCGAGTGGTTATCGATTAGACAATTAAAGTTCTATATTTTAATTATAGATGCGGATCATTCGAGTTGATCAAGACAAGATGTTGGGTAAAGAGTGAGATGGAATGGAGTTGGATAACTGGCTTCTAGAAATTGCAGGAGCGGCATATCAGTCAAGTGTGGAATAGAAGGACGGTGATGTCTTAAGACAGAATGTCAGAATAGATGCGTGTTTATGAGTGTGACTAACTGCTAAAACCCAAAGGCAAGTACCCCTGACTTCACTTATCATTCAAGTGACGTTTATTTCGAATTTCATTATGCAAGTATTTCTATCATCACTTATTGTTCAAGTGATATTTATTTTGAATCGTATCATGCAAGTATTGTTTTCCCTATTCAGTTCAAGATAGATAAATGTTTTACATATCGCTGAATTAAATAATTCTGTTTATGCAAGTATTCTTCTGCTGGAATAGCTAAGTGATTTTACTTATCCAATTATCGGATTTATAAATGCTTTGGATTTTGAGAAAAGTGATTTGGTTGCGAATATTCCTACACAAGAATTGGGGGAATAAAATTATTTCGGGTGTCGAGTATCATGACCCCATTTCAATAAAAGGTTTTAAGATTGGATCATAATTGCGTAAGTGACCGGGACGGACGGTCCAGCGGAGGGCTATTTCTAAGTGCCATATGAACTATTATGACACCATTTTGCCACAGGCTAGTTATGCCTTTTTGTTTGAGTACTCGTGTTTTTGGGGTCACGTTTCTATGAATCATGACCTTGTGCTATCACACGGGCTGATCAGCATGTGATAGTACGTCCGTCGGAGAATGATCCTAATCTAAATTGTCATATCATTTTTGATATTCATAGAATAAATGATTTATTGACTGATTCTGTTTTGGATTAAAAGTACTGATTCTGTTTTGGATTAAAAGTGAACTGTGGCTTTGATTCAGTTTCTGATTTTATGGATACTTACGTTGTTGTTAAATATCAAAGGTGGTATTAGTATAGATGATTGATGTTGACTTCAGTATGGGTGTTGTGAGCATCAAAGTTCGTATTGATATCTAATTTGATATGACAACAAAATAAGTATTAATATCAAGAGTTGAGTTTTGGGTAAAGTTTATGATTCATTCGATGATCATTGTTTCATGTTATTGTGGTTTACGATATTTCCGTAAACACTGTTTTTACGAGTTTTATTCTCGTCAAGATTCAAAGTATTGCTGAAGCATGTCGCTCAAGAATATCAAAATGGTTTTGAATACAATTAAGGAATCAATTCTGGGGTTCCTCAACTAAAATTTTATGATTCAGCAACTATGATTTTTAAAAATGTTCTGCTCTAATGCAGATGTCGGTTTTATATCAAACGACCCTATATTTACTATAATGATCTTGCTGAGCATTTCTTCCGCTCATACTTGCCTGTTTTTAAATTTAACCTCCAGTGAGGATTAGCTTGCGCTGTTTAGCTGCATAATTCGAGGAAGCAAAGAAGAAGCTCTTGGAAGGTGGTTGGTCCAGGGTTTGCGGACTAGTGTAAGTTTTATTATGTAAAGTTGTTTATATTATATTATATTATAGTTGTGTATTTTATTTAGGCCTAGTATACTTCATTTCGAAGTTATACTAGCGGGTTAAGTTTGGATATTGAGAATTATTGAAAAGAGTTTTAAAAGAAAGTGAAAAATTTATTTGTGGAATTTGGATATCTTGTTTCTAGAACTGTAACCTTAAAAGATCTTGGATTAGTTTGGGGTCATAAATGATAAATATCTTCCGCTGGCATTTATTTATTGATATAACAGGTTAATTTGGATTGAAGTTTTATAGTGACGACCAAATCTTCTGACCCCGAATTTGGGGGCGTTACAGGTTGGTATCAGAGCTGAGGTTATAGTAAACTAGAAACGAGAGTGTGTAGGAGTGTGTATAGCTATGTGAGGACGTTTGAGCTCATATCGAGTTCCTGTTGGACTATCGGATATAGTGCCAACGAGTAAGTTAAGATAAGGCGTATTCGTTTGAGATGATTGTGCTGAGCTAGATGGAACTCCGGAAAGCTGCAAACTTCTATGGGGGAATCTTCCGAGGCTACTACGATTCGACGACGATGAAGATTATCAATATCTTGTGAACGTGAAGAAGTGTCTAGAATTGGGTGACGAGTCAACAGAAGAATTCAAATAGAAGATAAATATTAAGACCTTGGTAATACCTTCTCTTTTATAATTCCTTTTGACATCTCTTAAAAAGAAGTAATTGTTAGAGGATATATTCCCTAACACTCATTTTCAATCATATATGTGTTTTAATTGTGCCAGAGGCTGTCGTGAAACCTATTTTTCAGGTTTTGATAGCTCTGTCAAGTTATGATAATTTAATTTCACTTTTCTTATTTGGTGGATAGTTTCTTGATGATGTGACACCATTTGCTCATTCGGTGACATAATTTTGTTCTCTGGATTTCATTTCTTTCAGAAATATCAGCTTTGAAATCTTGTCAGCTTTATTCATTTGATTTTCAATTTCTTTCATATTCTTTTATTCTGACTGAGATGAACAACCCTAACTATAGGGGACACAAGGTATACCTGTCTGTGTGATAGGAGTTGGATGGGACGCCATCACTTGTGTGTATTGTGAATACATGAAGGTTAACAACCTTTAGTAGTGTCTTAATTTGGACACGCAATACTAAGTTCATTTGATCATATTGATCTCTCAGTTATTCCTTCATTTCAACAATACTTTTTCTCAAATTCAGATTTTGGTTCCGTTATGATATCAAATTCTCTTCTTTTTGAAATTCTATGATTTTATCATTCCAAATATTCGAAGGTATGCCAATCAAGTTAAGTTGAGTATCCTGTTCAAGTCAAAGTAAGGCGATGTAATGGAATTACGAAGGACGACAGTGGACTGCAATGCGATTAGAATATCAGGGGCGTATAGCGAAGTCAATCTGTTCTTTTATTTCTCTCTCTATCTTTCTTTCTTTTCTTCCCTCTATCTTTCTCTTTATTCTTCTTTCTCGCAATCAGTAAAGCGATTCTATTGAGGAATTGGTCAAAGGATGTGGAAGGAACAATGGTGTGGAGTGAAGCTCCCGTGATAATTGTGTGGTATAAGGAATTGCGGTGTTATTTGGAATTTTGGAAGAAAGTTAAGTAAGCAGTATTGGAAAGTTGGTTAGAAAACCCTTAATATTTTCTTCTGCTGATTCCGAGGACGGAATCCTTATAAGGAGGGTAGATTGTAATATCCCGTATTTTCAGAATTATTATTATTATTATTTGAATATGTTTATGTGATTTTTTGATTTAGAAGGAATAAAATTGGGGATATTTTATTCCTATTTGACGAGTTTGTGTTATTAAATGGTAATGTGCTAATTGTTGAGTGTTATATTGATCCTTGTTAATTTCTGAAAATATTTCTTTAAATGTATTATTTTCAAAAGTTTATTTGAAAACCGATCATTTATTGATATCGGTAAATTGAGTTCGTTTAGTAATATTAGGGATTGGATGGATATTATGTCTGCTATGTGTTGTATATAATTTTAATTGTATGGGACTCAGTTGTCATTGAGGATTATTTGTATTATTAATTACTGAGTCGTATCGTTTTGTTTTTGTCTTTAAAAGTGATTTTATTGAAAATCTAATTTCATAAATATTTAAATTATCTTTCAAAAATATTTTTATGACTTTATAATTACAATAATTATTTTTGGGATTTTATAAAATTTAGAAATCATCATTTCATCAATTATTTAGCCCTGTGTGATTTTCTGATTTCATTTATTTGTAAAATTCGTATTTAATTCCAAAATTCATCAAAAATTATGAAACTCATATTTATTTAAGTTTGTAATATTCTGAGAATTTTAAAATTATTTTGGGAATTTTTAGGATTAATTTTACCAGCGCATTGATTCGTTTAATTGCTAAAAGCGGGTATAAATTGCGTTTCAAATATTATTTTAAAATTTCGAAATTTATGTTTTTATAAACTTCGGGATATTTGTAATATTTTAAGACTATTTTTGTAATTTTCTGAATTTGTTTCAAGTGCAGCTCGGTTCGTTAAATCGTATAATGCGAGTATAGCGCGCAAGTCAAAAATACTTTAAAAATTATGAAAATTTTATTGTATTAGTTTTTAATTATTCCGAGAATTTTAAAATTTATTTGGTAATTTTCGGGTTAATTGTACCCATAAGTCTACTCGTTAAATTTTAAATTTCGGGACAAAATTAGGCTTGTATGTTGATAAGTACTGGAAATAGTACAGTGGTTAAAAGAAAAAGAAAAAAAAAAGAAAAAAAAAATATAGAAAACGTGTACACACCCCCACCCCACCTGGCAAACCAACCCCCCTTTTTATTTGTTCACCCGCGTACCCCCCAATTTCTTTACCCAGCCTCTGCTTCCTTCTCTCTCTGTCTCTCCACCGTCTCATATATTTATATACTTTTCAATTTTCAAAAATTCATATCTTACAAACCGTTCATCCAAATTTCAATTGTTATATACATAAACGATCAGCGCTTCGATACCTACGCATAGGTATATATATTGCAAGGTTTTGAGAAGAAAAATTGCGGGGCATATTTCCGTTATATTTCCGTTTTAATTTATTTTCGGGACGTAAAAAAAGAGTTTGGAGGTGGTGATTACTCCACATGGCATCTCAGCATGTATATATCTATCGCCATTAATTTCGGATTTTTCTGGAGATATTTTCCGGACATCAGATTTTCTCTTCGGGGTGATCAAAATTTATTTTGGGTAACGATTCCGAAATTTCGCCTTCGTAGTTGTGTATATTATAGCATGTTAGTGTTTATATATTTATTTCATAATTTTTAGAAATTGTTGGAGAAGTCACTTTTGGTCCGAGTTTTGGTTCAGGTGGCCGTGTTATTTATTTCTGGAGTGTTTATACGCGTAAATATAAAGTATTGTGTTGATTGTTGTTGGTTGTGTCGATATGATATCGACTGGCAGTCCGAGAAATAGAGAAGGTGCTGTCCGATTTCCAAGAGAATATTATTTTAAATTATTTTCCAGGCTCAATAATTCTTATAAAATTATTTCGAGTGTTTGAGCACTATTATTTAGTTATAAATGATTCGGAGACCCGTGTTAATTCCGAAAAATGTTCAAAAATTCATAATAAATAAACCGTTTATCCGTTTAATACGAAACGAACGCGTACAGACTCAGAAAAATATTCCGCTTTCATTAAAAATACTTTCGAGACCCAAATCCTTTTTGTTTCGAAAGGTCGTTTGTTTTACAAGTTATTCTGAGTCGATTATTGATCGAAAAATCATATTTTGACCTGATTTCAGTTTTAAACATATCGAGTCGACCCTTTTGACGAACTGAGTCATATGTGATATGAATTAAGTGATATATGAGTTATGTGCTTATGTGTTATGTGAATTAAGTGTGTATGTGGATCAAGGGTCCTATGTTTGTCTGTTATATTTATGTGAGGGTCATAAGAATCTTGTGTTGGACTGTTTCTTTTATGTGCGGGTTATCGTATGGGTAGACGATAGGCTTTTGACGCGTAGTTCATCGAGTGGTTATCGATTAGACAATTAAAGTTCTATATTTTAATTATAGATGCGGATCATTCGAGTTGATCAAGACAAGATGTTGGGTAAAGAGTGAGATGGAATGGAGTTGGATAACTGGCTTCTAGAAATTGCAGGAGCGGCATATCAGTCAAGTGTGGAATAGAAGGACGGTGATGTCTTAAGACAGAATATCAGAATAGATGCGTGTTTATGAGTGTGACTAACTGCTAAAACCCAAAGGCAAGTACCCCTGACTTCACTTATCATTCAAGTGACGTTTATTTCGAATTTCATTATGCAAGTATTTCTATCATCACTTATTGTTCAAGTGATATTTATTTTGAATCGTATCATGCAAGTATTGTTTTCCCTATTCAGTTCAAGATAGATAAATGTTTTACATATCGCTGAATTAAATAATTCTGTTTATGCAAGTATTCTTCTGCTGGAATAGCTAAGTGATTTTACTTATCCAATTATCGGATTTATAAATGCTTTGGATTTTGAGAAAAGTGATTTGGTTGCGAATATTCCTACACAAGAATTGGGGGAATAAAATTATTTCGGGTGTCGAGTATCATGACCCCATTTCAATAAAAGGTTTTAAGATTGGATCATAATTGCGTAAGTGACCGGGACGGACGGTCCAGCGGAGGGCTATTTCTAAGTGCCATATGAACTATTATGACACCATTTTGCCACAGGCTAGTTATGCCTTTTTGTTTGAGTACTCGTGTTTTTGGGGTCACGTTTCTATGAATCATGACCTTGTGCTATCACACGGGCTGATCAGCATGTGATAGTACGTCCGTCGGAGAATGATCCTAATCTAAATTGTCATATCATTTTTGATATTCATAGAATAAATGATTTATTGACTGATTCTGTTTTGGATTAAAAGTACTGATTCTGTTTTGGATTAAAAGTGAACTGTGGCTTTGATTCAGTTTCTGATTTTGTGGATACTTACGTTGTTGTTAAATATCAAAGGTGGTATTAGTATAGATGATTGATGTTGACTTCAGTATGGGTGTTGTGAGCATCAAAGTTCGTATTGATATCTAATTTGATATGACAACAAAATAAGTATTAATATCAAGAGTTGAGTTTTGGGTAAAGTTTATGATTCATTCGATGATCATTGTTTCATGTTATTGTGGTTTACGATATTTCCGTAAACACTATTTTTACGAGTTTTATTCTCGTCAAGATTCAAAGTATTGCTGAAGCATGTCGCTCAAGAATATCAAAATGGTTTTGAATACAATTAAGGAATCAATTCTGGGGTTCCTCAACTAAAATTTTATGATTCAGCAACTATGATTTTTAAAAATGTTCTGCTCTAATGCAGATGTCGGTTTTATATCAAACGACCCTATATTTACTATAATGATCTTGCTGAGCATTTCTTCCGCTCATACTTGCCTGTTTTTAAATTTAACCTCCAGTGAGGATTAGCTTGCGCTGTTTAGCTGCATAATTCGAGGAAGCAAAGAAGAAGCTCTTGGAAGGTGGTTGGTCCAGGGTTTGCGGACTAGTGTAAGTTTTATTATGTAAAGTTGTTTATATTATATTATATTATAGTTGTGTATTTTATTTAGGCCTAGTATACTTCATTTCGAAGTTATACTAGCGGGTTAAGTTTGGATATTGAGAATTATTGAAAAGAGTTTTAAAAGAAAGTGAAAAATTTATTTGTGGAATTTGGATATCTTGTTTCTAGAACTGTAACCTTAAAAGATCTTGGATTAGTTTGGGGTCATAAATGATAAATATCTTCCGCTGGCATTTATTTATTGATATAACAGGTTAATTTGGATTGAAGTTTTATAGTGACGACCAAATCTTCTGACCCCGGATTTGGGGGCGTTACATCTTGCTTCCTTTCCAGTAACCACTCTTGCTTCAAAACCACTTGCTGTAGTCTTTAAAGGTTGAGTCTGTTTGGCTTTAGTGAATCCTGGTAGGAGTAACTTTGAGGATTTAACATGAGCAATGTCAGAGGTTTCCTTTGACTTATCTTCTGATATCAAGCCAACTTGAGCTATATCAGAGGTTGCTTGCTTCATTGTTATATCAGAACTAACTATATCTTGACTCTGAACAACTTGAGCCATGTCAGAGGTTGTCTTAGAAATCTTCCTTGAAGTCAGAGTAAGATTAGCATCTTTATCAAAAATTTCTTCATCCATAGGAGGCACATAAACCTTTACAGGTTCACCAACCTTTTCTTTGCCCTTTGACCTTGGATCTATCTGTACTTGTGATTTGGCTTTAGTTGCCATAGGATTTGTCCATTCTTTTATCACAATGCCTTTAGCCGTAGTAAGTTTCTTTTTAACAACAGAAGCTTCAGATTTGGAGTTGACTTTTTCTAACTTAAGTCTAGCTTCTTCTTCCATTAGACTCTCAAAGTCCATTCCTGGATTTTCTTTCAGAAATAACTGTCTTGAAATTTCTTCATCAAGTTCCAAAAGTTCATCAGAACTTATCCTTTTACCAGTATCAGAAGTTATTCTTCTCCCAATATCAGAACTTGTTCTATGTCTTGTAGTTCCAGTTCTACTTGATGAGAGACCTCCACCTTGACCATGACCTTCACCCATTCCAGAGTTTCCCGGATCATTACCATCCTTTCCCTTCAGTGTCTTATCAGGTTTGCATTTGGACTTAATTACTTTCTCCCCCTTTTTGGCATCAGCAGGTAAAAGAAGAGAGACAAGCAATTCCACTGAGGATTGGATCTCATTGAGTTGAGATTGCTGAGAAGCTTGATTATTTAAAATTTCATCAATCTGAGACTGTTGCTTCTTTTGGATTTTCTCAATGTTGGTAATTTTGTCAAAGGAAGGTTTGAAAAACCTTTTCTTGTCCAACTTGACAACTGTATCTTGCTGAATTAAGGTTTCTTGAATCTTGTCCATCTTGGCCTGAGTTATAGAGTGTTGACCTTGAAGGTGCCTTGTACTAAATACAGTAACTCTTAGCTGTGTCTTGAAATCATCGTTGACTAGTATCTCATCAGCTTTTGCCAAGTGATCAGCAAGAATCTTTTCAGTAGGGACAAAGGTAACTGTGTTCCACTCCTTAGTCCACTCATGTCCTCTAGGAGTTTCACTCCAAGGTACTGGTGTTTCCCCTGTAACAAACTTTTTGACTATCTCAGCTTTTGAAGGAGCTTGTAGAGGTGCATGTCCAGAAGGACCAGCTGCATCAGCATCTAAATTAGTAGCAGCATTACCAGTATCATCAAAATTTGCAGCATCAGAACTTACAGAGTCAACATCTTCAGCATCTTCTGATAAAAGAACAGTATGAGAAGCTATGGAGGCTTCAACATCATCCTCTAAGTGCTGATCTCCAACTAAGTTCTGATCAACAGCCATATTCTGATGCTCACCTAAAATCTGATCTTCAGTATCTAGATGCAGAGAAGGTGTTATAGGCAATTCTGGATTAAAAACATCATCAGGAATTGGTGTTGTTGGTGGAGTGACTTGAGTTGGTGGAGCTTCTAGATACAAAACCTGAGGCACTTCCAAGTTATGGATGTCAATTTCATCACTTGGCCCCTGGTTATCAGCATATACTGGAGACACTGGAGGTGTAGGAATGTGAGTAGTGTCTGGCTCATGTAGTGGAGAGTGATGAGTTGCATGAGGGTCTGGATCAGCACCAGGAGAATTGTGAGCTTCAACAGGGTCTTGTAAGATCAGAGATTCCTGATCCCCTTCCTCAGCTACTGCTTCCATTCCTTTACCAGAATCTTCAGGCCTTTTTGCCAATATTTTGAATCTTCTAGCTTTTAAGGAGACTTTAAGAGCTGTATCATCAGAATTACACTTTCTAAGCCTTTTTAGGGGCCTAGAACTCCCAATATCAACATCCTCCTGAGAAGAGACCTTCTTAGCTTCTCGAACAATAGGTTCTGATACAGGAACCTGTTCCTCAGCATCTGATTCATCTCGCAGAATGAATCTCCTTCTCTTCTGTTGTGGCTGAGGTGCTTTCTTAGTCCTTTTAGGTTTGGAAGAGGAAGGCTGCACTGTAGGTTCTGAAGTTTGAGGTGGAGAAGTTCGAGGTAGTTGAGTAGAAGTGGTAGGTGCTGATGGATGAGGTGCAGACGATTGGACATCAGGATATAGTGCAGTGTATTTAATGGGATCATAGGTTATTAAGGCTTGTTTGACAGATAAAGGAATTAAGAGGGGTCTTAACACATCCTTATTATTATCAGTAGATAATAAGTCAGTAAAATCACTTTTAGCTATTCTGAATGATGAAATTAATTCACTAGCATTTCGGGGCTTATTATCACAACAGAAACTATAGATAAGCTGACAGAATCTAGCAAAATAAACAGTAGATCTATCTTCATTCATTCTATCCCCAATAAAACCTAAAACAACACTTGAATAGTCAAAATCAGTTTAATTTATGAGAGCATACCCGATTTGCTGGCTGAATTTGGGAATTGCATCAAAATTGGAACATTTGTTTGCAAAAGCCTTGGTTATGCAATCAAAGAAGAAACTCCATTCCCTCCTTATGAAAGATCTCTTCAACTGGCCCAACTTTGCCAATATCCTTTCATATCCCAGACTGGTCATCATGTTTTGAAGAACTGGCTCGTCAACAGTAGAATAAACACAGTTCTCAGGTAGCTGCAGTGCTTGTCGAACCGTAGACAATGTCACAACATACTCATCCTCCCCTGATGAAAAAATAATACTTGGGCACCCTTGAGCACCACCATCATCATATACACCGCTTCTTCAGAACTCCAGTACTTGAGTACCAGAGACTGCTTCGGGTTCAGTCAGAGCATACCCAATATCAGAACTAGCAAGAAAGTCCTGAATGAAGTGAAGTTCAGAGGGTGCTTCTGACTTGCTAAGAATAGCAGAGAAGTTATTAGGAACAAACGTAGCTCCATCGAAAATTATGTCCTTGGGTGCCATGAGAATTCGTGAGAAAGAAAATTGCCTGTAAGGTGTTTGAGAAAATGTCTGTATGAAAAATCGTCAGTAGATGAGAGAGAATAAAAGTAAAAAGAGAGAGATAAAATATGAAAGAAAAGAAAAGATTTTACAATCTTTTCTCTCTTTTACTTATACACGGTAGAAAAAGTAACCGTTAAGACACCTGTCAGACATGCAGCAGTAAAAGATAATTAATGGGCACGGGTATTCAGTAATCATTACTTATCACATGCAGATTTTCAAGGAAAAACCGTTCCACTTACCAAGTAATCCCATTAATCAAGGTCGTTCAATTTTATTTTAAATTTTAAAACTGTTCCCACTTAATAAATTTTTTATTACTGCCTCACCAATATTCTGTAAAATTACGACCAATGAGAGAATGACCATTAATAAACCAAGTAAACAAAGACTGTCACATCAGAATCAGAACTTGATTTGTATCAGAGCTAAAAAGGTCATCAGAATGTGGTTAGTATCAGGATTTAAAATGTTATCAGAATATCAAACGACTCAGAGATAAAATCTTGCATAAATATAAAATTTCATTAATATATTGAGCAAATACATTTCATGAAATTTAAAGTACATGCTTAAAAGTACAAGATTGTCCTAAGCTACAAATCCTAACATCAACAGCTTTAGTCCCAAGCTAAGAAGCCAGACAAAGATGACGATGAAGAGAAACAGATAGCTGAAATTATTTCTTCTTCCTACTCTCAACAAAGAGAATAGCAAGATGAATGATTCGTTCCTGCTGTCGGAGAGCTTCTCTCCGTTCCTCTTCCAGACGCTCAAGATGGCGATGATAGTCCATGTAGAAGAACAAGAGGTCTGTGAGAACCTCTTGGGGAACTGAGTCCCAGATTTCATTAGGAATGGCAATGACATGCCATTCCTGCTGCCATTCCGTACACCTCAACTCGATAGTGAAAGTGTCATAGTTCAGAACTAAGTTGAAATGAACCATGTGTGTGATGAGATAAAAAATGAGTTTGAGAGAAAATGAGAGATGTGTTGGCTGGAATGAGGTGTTGGTTTATATAACCAATAAAATACCAAGAGACGCAAGGAAAATTGAATGGTTACAGATAGAAATAATTATACCTCATCTCCCTAGACTGATGAGAATAATAACATCCATTGGAAGTTTAAAACAGGATTTAATGCGCACACGAAACAAGTAAAAAAAATTATAGTGCATAGACGAGTACCACTAACCCAAATTGTGTTCACTGTTAATATCTCACCCAAACATATTCTGATTTTAAATAAGACTGTTTCCGAATTTAACCACAAATAAGTCAAGTAAAGAATCAGAATTTAATATCAGAACTTAGACTTATATCAGAACTTAACAGTCATCAGAACATGATTTTTTAACTCGAAAAGTGAATGCCTATTTCTGTAATTCTTCACACAAATTCTGATTTCATTTCTTCAGAACTTAATCATCAGAACTTCCATCAGAATTTATCCTCAGAATTTATACAACTGACACTTAAACGTTTATCTAAAACAATATTTATCACCACAGTAATTTTCATCATTCATATGGAGTGTATGTGTATGCAGTAAGCTTAATATCAGATAAAGATTAAAGTCTGATTCACTTCAGTATATCTTAAAAATAAGGCATAACTAAGAAATTTGCTCAAAATCTGTCATGATTCTGAAGTCTACTTTAGAATGAGTTCATGCATGCATCCACCTCAACTGTTTTGTGCTCATTTTATGCATCTTTTGAAATTCCATTTTACAGTGGCTTCTCAGTGTAAGTGAGTCACGACTGCTTATCAGAATTTATGCTATTATCAGAGTATTTCTCCAGTAATCATTGAGTGTGAAAAGTCACCAAGAAAAATATTTATTTGCTTTTCTGATGCATATTACTTAATACCAGCAATGCACTTGGGTCTTCCCTTCCACATTTTTACTCTAGATCTCAAAGGAGTACCTGATTTTAATTTCTTTTGTTTTCTTTTGATAAGTGAGGTTTATCAGCACTTAGTACATCCATCAGATTTACGAAAATCAGAACTTAACAGATAAGAAACACTATTCCAGTCTGTGACTTAGTAATGAGATACACAAAGTAAACTTCAACTAAGCTCAGTATCAGAATTTGCTTGTGTTAAGAGATTTCCACATAAACAATTACTTCAAACATGGGATCTTTAGTATATTAAAGACTACTAGGTCAGCATCTAGCATAGTTATCCTCATTGGATTGAATAGTCACAGAAACATTCATATCACTATCAGAGTGTAGAAATTCACATTAGACAACAATCAGTACTTAAGCAATTTTCAATTAAGCATAGAATACACAAAGATAGTAATATCTGTAAATACTGATCATAAAGTCTGATGAAACAGAATCATAAACTAAGCAGACTTAGAGAAAGAACCTGAAACCATTCCAAGTTCATTTACCAATCTTGTAAAAGTAGCTTCACACAGTGGTTTTGTGAAGATATCTGCTAGTTGTTGATCTATTGGAACAAAGTGCAATTCCATTGTACCTTCATCCACATGTTCTCTTTTGAAGTGGTACCTAATGCTGATGTGCTTAGTCATTGAGTGTTGAACTGGATTACCTGTCATAGCAATAGCACTTTGATTATCATAGTAAATAGGGATTTTAAAGTATGTTAACCCTTAATCCAGTAACTGATTCTTCATCCAAAGAATCTGTGCACAACAGCTTCCTGCAGCAATATACTCTGCTTCTGCAGTTGATGTGGAAATTGAATTTTATTTCTTGCTAAACCAAGAAACCAATCTGCCTCCAAGAAATTGGCAGCTTCCACTTGTGTTTTTCCTGTCAATTTTGCATCCTGCAAAATCTGCATCTGAGTAACCTATTAGTTTAAAATCTGATTCTCTGGGATATCACAATCCCTGATCAGATGTTCCCTTAAGATACTTGAAAATTCTTTTCACAGCTGTTAAGTGAGGTTCTCTTGGATCTGCTTGAAATCTTGCACAAAGACAGGTAGCATACATGTTATCAGGTCTACTAGCAGTTACATAGAGTAGAGAGCAAATCATACCTCTGTAATCAGTAATATCTACTGATTTACTAGTATCCTTATTCAATTTTGTTGTAGTGGCCATGGGAGTGGATGCACTTGAATAATCTTGCATTCCAAATTTCTTCAGCAAATTTCTGGTGTACTTGGATTGACAAATAAAAGTGCCTTCTTCATTCTGCTTAACTTGAAGGCCCAGAAAATAGCTAAGTTCCCCCGTCATACTCATTTGATATCTTGACTGCATTACTTTGGCAAACTTCTTGCAAAGTCTGTCATTTGTAGAACCAAAGATGATATCATCAACATATATCAGCACCAAAAGTAAGTCCTTTCCATGGTTGAGGTAGAACAGTGTTTTGTCAATAGTTCCTCTGTTAAATCCACTTTCCAGAAGAAATTGAGCTAAAGTCTCATACCATGCTCTTGGAGCTTGCTTAAGGCCATAAAGTGCTTTATGAAGCCTGTAGACATGATTTGGAAATATGGAATCTACAAAGCCTGGAGGTTGTTCAACATATACTTCCTCTTCCAATTCTTCATTGAGAAAAGCACTTTTCACATCCATTTGAAAGACAGTAAACTTTTTGTGAGCAGCATAAGCCAAAAATATTCTTATGGCCTACAATCTAGCAACTGGTGCAAATGTTTCATCATAATCAATTTCCTCCTGTTGAGAATATCCTTTTGCAACCAGCCTTGCTTTATTCCTTGTAATTATGCCATCACTATCAGTTTTGTTTCTGAACACCCACTTTGTACCAACAACAGATCTGTTCTTTGGTCGTGGTACTAGGGTCCAGACTTTATTTCTTTCAAATTCATTTAACTTTTCCTGCATTTCTTGCATCCAATCAGCATCTTGAAGAGCTTCTTCCACTTTCTTTGATTCAGTCTGAGAAAGAAAAGAATTATAGAGACATTCACTTGAAGTAGCTGTTCTATTCTGACACCTGCATCAGGATTTCCAATAATTAAGTCAGGTGTATGTGATTTAGTCCACTTCCTTGCAGATGGAAGGTTTTCTCTAGAACTGGATGCTCCCCCCATGATCCATGCTATCTTCATCAACATTTTCTGATGCTCCCCCTGAAACTATGCTCTCTGAGTTGAATCCTTCAGAATTTAAGTTTTCAGAATTATCAGAAATTGGCTTATCAGGACTTGATGAATTAAAACTTGAAGAGCCAGTTGCATGTTCTAATGCTTTTTGAGATGTGGTTGTATCTTCAGTATGCTCCCCCTGCACAGGTGCATCTTCCTTTGGCATAGCCACCACAGTTTCCATAACATCAGAGGTTAATCCATCAGAGTTTGCAGTATCAGGATTTAGACTGTCAGGATTTCCAGTATCAGAATTTAAGGCTTCATTTTCAAATCTCAGCTGATCATGATCATTGAAATCTTCAAGTCCAGTAATCTTCTTATCATCAAAGGAGACATTGATAGATTCCATGACAACCCTTGTTCTTAAATTGTAGACTCTGAAGGCTTTGTGGAAAGTGGATATTCAACAAAAATCCTTTCATCAGCTTTTAAATCAAATTTGGATAGCTGTTCAGGATGAGTCTTAAGAACAAAACACTTGCATCCAAATACATGAAAATACTTCAGATTTGGCTTCTTTTTCTTCACCATCTCATATGGTGTCTTTCCATGCTTGTTAATAAGTGTTGCATTCTGAGTAAAACAAGCAGTCTGCACAACTTCAGCCCAAAAATAGGTTGGTAGCTTTGCTTCATCAAGCATAGTTCATGCAGCTTCAATAAGAGTTCTATTCTTTCTTTCAACAACTCCATTTTGCTGTGGAGTTCCAGGAGCAGAAAATTCCTGCTTGATTCCATGGTCTTTGCAGAACTCTTCCATGATCAAATTCTTGAACTCAGTGCCATTATCACTTCTTATGATCTTCACAGAATCTTTGACCAATTTATCCAGTTGCTTGACATGATCAATCAAGATAGATGCAGTTTCACTTTTTATGTGCAAGAAATACACCCATGTGTATCTGGTGAACTCATCCACTATGACCATAGCATATTTCTTCTTTGCAATAGACATGACATTCACTGGACCAAATAGATCTACATGTAGTAGGTGATAAGGCTCAAGAATTGATGATTCAGTCTTGCTCTTGAATGAAGATTTTCTTTGTTTTGCCTTCTGACATGAATCACAAAGGCCATCAGGAGCAAATACTGATTTTGGCAGTCCTCTCACAAGATCTTTCTTGACTAATTCATTTATATTGTTGAAATTTAAATGAGAGAGTTTCTTGTGCCAATTCCAGCTTTCTTCAATTGATACTCTACTCAATAGACAGATTGCAGAACCATCAGTACTTGTTGAAATCTTGGCTTCATAAATGTTACCATGCCTGTATCCTTTCAGAACAACTTTGCCTGTAGATTTGCTTACAACTTCACAGTGTTCTTCAAAGAAATCCACATGATAACCTCTGTCACATATTTGACTAACACTTAGAAGATTGTGTTTAAGTCCTGAGACCAGAGCTACTTCTTTAATGATGACATTCCCAAGATTGATATTGCCATATCCCAGTGTTTTTCCAATGTTTCCATCTCCATAAGAAACACTTGGGCCAGCTTTCTCCACAAAGTCTGATAGCAGGGCTTTATTTCCAGTCATATGTCCTGAACATCCACTGTCCATAACTAGGATGTTTTTCCTGTTGCCCTGCAATCACAAAGACCACTAATGATTAGTTTTAAGGACCCAGACTTGCTTGGATCCTTTGGCCTTATTAAGTTTGTTAACATCTACAGCGGATTTTGCATCAGAGTTTATGTTAATATTTTTCTTATCAGCATTTACAATATCAGACTTTATATCAGAACTTACACTAGAAGGAACAATGCTAACTTTCTTTAAAGAAGGTTTTATTTGATAATAATTATAGTACATACTATGATATTCCTTACAAGTATAAATGGAATGCCATAAACTACCACAATGAAAACAAGGATTTTGGGGCCTATATCTAACAGACTGACTCTTAACTCCTGACTTTGAAGGTAAGGAGTTTATGTTCTTATTTTTCCTGCAAAAAGAAGCCAGATGGTTAGAACTTCCACAGTTATGACATGTTTTTCTAGGAGCATTAGGAACAGGCTTATAATCATTGCTTTTATTCACACCTTCCTTTCCATTCTTATTTTTCCTAGGTGACTTTACCTTGTTTACATTCTTAACATCTTTCAGCTTATGCTTAAGCTGCTTCTTTGTCATTAAGCCTACGTTAACTTCAGTTGGCTTTTCCTGTTTTAGTTTGTCAGAAGTTAATCCTCTTTAACTTCTGATTTCTCAGTTTCAGACTTTACAGCTGCAAACTTAACAGGTTTTACCTTTGGCTTTTGTTTAACAACTATAGGCTTAATTTCTACAGTTCTTTTATCATTTTTATCATCTCCATAACCTAAGTCCACTTTCCAGTTTCCACTACTTAACATATTCTGAGTTGTTCTTCCAGAGTTAGTCCAAGTCCTGATAATCTCTCTTTCCTTTTCTAACTCAGTTTTTAGAGATTCATTCATTTTAAGTACTTCATCCCTAACATAGAAAGCATCATCTATATCTTTCTTAGTTTGATGGAACATGACTAACTCTTTTTCTAAATAATCATTCCTCTTTTTACAGGAAAGATTTTCAGAAGTTAATCTTTCACATGTTAAAGTTTGATCTCTATAACTAATGCACATGGTTTTAAGATATCTTCTCAACTCATTAATATCATCAGTATGAAAGGCATAAGTAGTTTGAGGTACCTTTAACTCAGCAGCTTCAGAACTGCTATCAACATTTGCCATCAAGGCATAGTTCACCTCACTTTCAGAATCTGAAGTGTCTGTCCAGCTTTTCTTCTTTGTGACAAGAGCCTTGCCTTTGTCACTCTTCACTTTCTTGTAATCAGGAGATATGTGACCTTTCTCACCGCAGTTGTAGCATTTGACATTTGTGTAATCTCCTCTGTCAGACTTCCCTTCTTTGCCTTTAGTTTTTCTGAAATTCTTCTTGTCAGAACTTGCACCTTTCCTGGAAAACTTCTTTCCTTTCCTGAATTTTCTGTATGCAATTCTTGTGATTCCTTTCACCATAAGAGCACACAGCTTCATCATCTCTTCATCAGCATCCATCTCAGGCAAGATTTCAGTTTCTGAGTCATCATCACTATCAGAACTTGATGACTCAGTATCAGACTTTGTGATGAGCGCTTTTCCCTTGCCTTTCCTTGAGGTAGCTACTTTAGGGGATTCTTCCTCAGCCTTAAGAGCAACTGTCCTTGACTTTCCTCATTTCCTCTTGCTTCTTTGTTCCATCTCAAGTTCATGAGTCTTGAGCATCCCATAAATTTCATCAAGAGTTGTTTCTACAAGATTATAGTTGTCTCTTATAATTGTGGCCTTTAAATCCCAACTTTCAGGAAGGGCTAACAGGAATTTAAGATTTGAATCTTCAAGATCATACTCATTATCAACTAGTGACAAATCATTCAAGAGTTTGACAAATCTGTCATATAAATCAGTCAATGACTCATTAGGCTTTGAGTCAAAGTGTTCTTCTTAATCAAATCAGTTCCCTGACATCTTGTCTCCAAGGCATCCCATATCTCCTTTGCAGTTTTGCAGTTAATTACCCTGTTTGACATTACATTATCAATGGCACTATGCAGCAAGTATCGTACCTTAGCATCCTTAGCAATTGATGCGATATCTTCAGCAGTGTAATCACTCTTCTCCTTTGGTACAGACTTTGTTGCTTCACCTGCAACTACAACAGTGAGTTTTGTTGGCTTGTGAGGTCCTTCATTGATTCTGTCAAGATATTCTGGATCTGTAGCTTCCAGAAACAAAGTCATCCTCACCTTCCATATGGGATATTCAGATGGTTTTAGTATGGGAACTCTAATAGCCTCATATCGACTATGGATTTGAGTCTTTGGAGGTTCTTCAGTTTTGGTAGGCTTGGTTGGAGTTTCTGCTTCAGACATGATTGTTTTTGGATCTTAAACTGTTTGTGTGTTAACAGAAAGGCTCCGATACCACTTGATAGGTTACACATACTGTAGAAGAGGGGTTGAATACAGTGTATAGCACAATCAAATCGAATTCAAAGAACACAAGTAACATATAATAAACTTTATTAAACTCTGTTACAATGTAGAACTGTCCTCTCTCAGTGATGAATAAATATCACGAGAGCTGCTAGGGTTACAATGAATAATATTCTCGATAATGATAACACTTATAGTTTAAACCTTATGTCTATGTTTATATACTACATAGTTACAAGATAATCGCTAATTGATATGGAATATAATTCTGCTTCCTAAAATATATCAACCAGTTATCTTTTCTTCCAAGTATTCTATTCTTCATAGAATTCCTTCTTCATGCATATCAGCTGCCTTTCTTATATGAAAGTTTCCTTTAAGTCCTGATATTATTATCTCCTGAGAAATATCTCCTGAACCTTAAGTACTGATAACTTAAGTTCTATCTTCAATATAAGTGTTGATATCCAGTTAAGTACTGATTTGTCCTATTTAAGTAAGATATGAAAACTAAACACAAATCATATTAGACATGACATTATCAAATATATCTAACAATTATGCATTTATATGTTGAAATCAAGTTAAGTTGTCTATGCATATTGGAATTCATAATGCTGGATTTTGCATAAACTCATAATGCTGGATTTTGCAAATGTGTCTTAATGTCCTTTAGGGAAAACTCACTATGTGATAGTTTATTATTAGGCGTCATATATTATTCACTTCACGTTTATGCCCCATGATGAGACCTACAATCTGAATGTTTATAAACTGATTATTTTTGGTATCTATTAAATTTGATGAAGGCTTTCAAACAACATTTGTAAAGACCGAAGTATGTCATTTCGGTAGTCAAGTAAAACTTAGAAAATTATGTGGTACAAATCAAAACCCTAAATACTTTTTGTATCGAGACTAGATCCTTATTCTGATACTAACACACGTGAGTACAATCACTTGTTCACCTCTTCTTACCATAAAAATGTATATACTGGGAAAGGGTTATTCATTAGACTACAAGACTAGGGATAAGCTAAAAGTATCTACTTTTATTACATAAATGATAAGAATAACTATGTAAAGCGAAGATTTAAGTAAATCATAATTTGTTGTTCAAGCTTAACTATAGGTGATTTAATGGAGGGCGGAAGCCTTCAAAACAGGAAGCTCCACTAGTTAACTATTAATACTTTGATTTAAAGTCATGTATTGATATGAAATTAACATATTCAAGTCATGTATTGATATGCACTAACAATAATCTTCATATCATATAATCTTTTACAGTTGAGCTATGCAAAGATACTTGAAGAAAATAACTTTGATCCTATAGCCGAGAATGCCATGGAGCTATTTCAATGGTGGTTGATGGCCATAGTACCTGCTGGTGAAAAGCCTAAGAATAACAGGCTTGTTGGTTTTCCGGAGCTTCCGCCCATCAACCGATCAAAGATTTGTTCAGTCCAGTATGATAAAGAAGCGGAGAACAGGGCAGAAACTTCTATTGCGGGTGCTGCTCGTAATAGAGGTGTCCCTACCAAGTTATTCGCAACTGTGGTTGGTGAAGTTCTTGAGATCCTGAAAACCGATCCTTCTACCTATCAACGACAACTTAATGAAAAAGAGGTTGAGAATCTTGCTCGAGTTGCCCTTGATCTTACCGATCCTGGAAACCGGACTGAATTCACCCAGTTTGTTTCAAATGAAGTGCTGCATCTCGTGAAAGAGCTTGTGGAAGATATGTTCAAGAGGTATCATCAGGAGAAGGAAAAAGAGGTAAATTTTTTTACAATTTTCGTACTAATTTTCGCATTCAGTCTGACCCATTTAAATTATTGAAAAATCAATTCAATGAGTATTTGATTAATATTTTTTATTTTGGTAAGTTCATCAATGCAATTTATTATATAATGTGTAAAATCCATAAAAGGTTTGCTATCTGTTATTTTTATTTATGCTTCATGTTTCGTCAAAACCTGGTCATGTCATGTTAGACCTCCTTTCTGTTTGCATGTATAGCTAAAGTGACTGAACCTACAATCTGAATTAGGCAATCACCGTTATGTGAAGTTAAGCTTATAATCGAACATATCTTTCTGATTTTGCTGAATTTGGATTCATAACATTTAGATAATCGTGATTACAGATTTCGGAATTCGAAATTATTCGGTTCTTAACCGATCTGCCATTTATTCAACGTTGATGATTTATCGCGAATCGGTTTTGAAAGATTTTTAAGGCCGATTTCTATAACCATGATCATAGGTCGTGATATGAATATATAACTTTTGAACAGAAGCATCAAGTACAGTCTAGGTAGCTAGCTAGGTTTGTAAGTCCGCAACCAGGAAAGACTGATAGATTATTTCCATTGTATATTGCAAGTTCTTTATAATTCTGATAAGGAGATTGGTGTAACAAACATCTCTGACGATCAAAGCGATGTTGAGGCTGATAGGGAAGGTCAGAATGCTGATGGGGAAGAAGGCGCATCTGAAGGCGAAGATGAAGAAGGAAATTCTGAAGGCTCCGATCGTGAGGATGACTAAATCTGCTCCCCTGAAGCTCTCTTTGTTTTATGAAGTTTGTCGTTAAAATTTTGTTAGATTTAAATGCTTTTGGTAAAATGATTTTGGTTAGACTTGGATTGTTGTCAGAATTATGCTCTTGTAAGCATTATTAGGATTATGGTGAATTTCCGAAGTAGGGATATAGTTGCCGGAAACTTTGCTTTTATTTTTAATTATGGATGGTTGGTCAATCCTTAGTGTCCAATAACTATGTCCGGAAATGATCCAATTGTTGGAATTATGAACAGATCATGTACTGAATTCTATTTTGCGCTCGTTGATTATGAATTTGTACATTGGCTACTTGTGTTTGGTTGAGTTTATCTTTAGTTTCTTATTGTACATGGCAATGACCAGAAACAAATAATTTTTTTACAAATAAACAATAAAATCCTACCAAATATAACCTACCAGAATGCCCATTACATACCTAGAATGGTAGGTTTTGGTTCTTGTATAAACTAAGATATATAGTAGGAAAAGGTTGGTAGGAAATGCTGATCAATCAAAGCCTACCAACAGTGGTAGGAAAAAATGACACAAAACCTACCAATTCTGGTAGGAAAAGGGTTTGACTTCGTCAAAGGGACGTGCCACGTGGCACCACGTATCTGGGCCCCACAATCCAAATCATCAACCGGGGTCCATATTTGAGTGACGTCGCAGGTGACATGTCATGTGACGTGGCGTGCCATGTGACACGCCACCTGGACTGACACTTGGCAAGTGGGGGGCCAATTGAAATAAAAGTATCAATTCCTACCACAAAGCAATTCCGACAGAGCAAACCCCACCAAGCCTTGTGGTAGGAATTGTCCGCTTTTCCTACCATAAATAGACTATTTCTTAGCAAAATATTGGTAGGAAAAAACCGTTTTTCTTGTAGTGATATATAATTCAGCAGTATACTTCAACATTGTTCGGAAAGCTACTATCCATATGATATATGAATCTAGAATCTGTGATTTCACAGCAATTACGTTCAAGTTAAAACATGGGCAGGAGGAACGTCCCATGCAAATGGACCATCAAGGTTATAAATGGTCCTCAGCCCAACAGATGAGCCCGCTCTCCTAGTTTACAAGAACTAAGAAGTCCCGAAATCATGAGAAACAAAGTTAATTATTATAACTTTGTTGAATCATTATAATGTTGACATCGACAAAAAAATGTCAATCTTTAGCTGCTAATCTTTCTTTGTTTGTTGACAAAATTATACCATTCGAAGGCAGCCGCTCTGGAAGAGCCTCTTGTATTAATTCTGACCATGTTAGGTTGCACTGACGAGAGCAATCTGAAACGCATCCTTCATTAAACAAATATTAAACTTAGTTTAGCTTCTGATCTTAGCTTATTTAGGATAAGAATTCTGATAGAATATAACAAAGCTAGCCTAAAATTATTGAGCTTTCTGCAAACATGTCAATGATGATAAAACCAACAAAGAATGCGTGTACATAAAAAATATTTATGAAAATAATTCATAATTCTCTCCATCGCCATATATCACATATTCATATCCATATACAAAACTTGTCAAGAACTCCATTCTGTATCTTTTATTCATCAACTCGGCTTACAGGATATCCAATTTTGATCCACTCTGAATATAAGCAGATACAATTACAATCATACAAATATTTATGTATCAAAGAAATCATGTCTCTTTTACTCAGTAACCAAGTTCAATCCCTCTCTGTTTTCTTCCTCTACTGGTTCTACGTTTTCACGTAAAATTAAAAGTTTATAATCTGTATCATTTATTGGTTTCAATATTTCTGTATATAACATGGCTTCTTCTAGTACTATTGGAGTTTGTTCAGGAAGGCAGCAGCTTCTCAAGAAAGTGAAGAATTCGGACGAAAGCAAGCTAAAGAGGATGGTATCGAATCGCGAATCAGCAAAGCGATCACGAATAAGAAAACAGAAACATTTGAATGAGCTGACCACACAGATTAGCCACCTCAAGAGTAAGAACAATCTTATACGTTCAAACATTAGTGTGACGAATGAGATGCATGTTACTATGGAAGCTGAGAACTCGGTTCTTAAAGCTCAGTTAGCTCAGTTAAGTCAGAGGTTAGAGTCTCTTAATCAGATCAAGGATTGTTTGAACTCTAATAATGATGTTATGGGAACTATTAATGATGATCATGCAGTACAAATGATTGATGATGATACTGATATATTGGATTTGTGGAATGTCGTACAATTTGGTCAACTTATTGAAGCTTCCACAGATATGTTCATGTAAATTCTGGGTTGATGTAAAAGTCTACTTGAACTTAATCAGTATAGTTGTAATTGTTTAATTGCTTTGATCACCTTGCATGGCTATGGGAATAACTAGTTTATAAAGTCTTGTATATTTGTGAGTGAAAAGCTTGCCTTTTACTAATGATATTCACATCCTCTTTATAGGATGCTATACAAATAAATCCCTTACATCATGGGATACACAATCAGTGACTTGCTAGAAGTCTGGGATCTACCAAGATTATACAGCTAATGTACCAAAGACATGTACAGAGACTAGATTCATATTATGGCATTTAACAATATCTCCTAAACGTAGGGAACTTTATTCTTACTATTAGTTTAAGCAGTCACAGATGTTATGTTATGTATTGTCCGCAGCTTACGTGACGCTTTTGTGGGTTATTCAAGTGCTAAAATAAAGTGTTATGCAAGTATATATAATCCGTAGTAATTATGTATACTTCTTTTTAATTATTGCCTGAAAAATCATGGAGTTTGTGTTGTGGGTTTTGCGTATTGAATGTTAGTATATTATTATTCGGAATAACTTCGAATTTTTTTTTTCATTTTGCTAGTTAGCTCACAAGTCTTACATACACCCATCTTATTCGACAATGTCCAAACTTTCAAAGTCTAATAAATAAATTGAGGTAACAAATTAGTCCATTAAGTGAGTCACAAAGCAAACTTGTTTTTTGTTATACTTTCATCGTTTCACAGATGTCCATTTGTATATTTTTATTTTTAGTGGTATTTTCAACTAGAAAGTAGATTAATATTGTTAATCAGACAGAGGATCGCAAGTTGCAAGACGACATATATAATTGTTATCCATCAGTTACGTTTCTCCAACAATTTGTGACGAGTAACGCTACTATCGTCATCCAACTTAAATTATTTGCAAAGTTAATATAAAGAAAAAGAACTACCACCCAGTTTTCTTGATACGTTCGCTTTGTCCATAAGAAGAAACAGATACGTAACGATTCAAATTTGCACGGCTACGCGCAAGCAGTGCGAGCTTATCGACTAGACACCTATAAAATAAAAGCTACGTATTTTTAAAGGTAGGTGATAATTTAACAAATCTATATTACAATTATCAATATTATTATTATTATTCCTACTAGTTATATAGTTACATTAATATATATAATATAATTAATTTTTTTCGATTCAGTTCACTTTATGTTCAGTTTAAAATTTTTTAAAACTAAGTCACACCCATGGTATTGGTTCGGTTTTTATTCGGTTTAGTTATTAGTTGGTGCGGTTTTTAATGGCTCGGTTTTGTTATGTTTTTACGGTTTCAATTTTGGACTCTGTTTTTTGTTCGATTTTGCTCATCTCTAATTAATTGCATTCATTAATTTCTAAGTCGTCATAATATGTAATATTTCTTTTGTGTATTATGTAATATTAGTTGGTAACCCGTATGAAGTATGAGCCCAAAATTAAAAATAATATCAAGTTATTATTTATATAAAATTAAATTTTTTAATAATTAGTGCAAAATACAGATTAAAATAAATAAATAAATTATGTTAAATTATATAGTTAAAAAAATCGAAGTAAGTATAATTATAAAATTTCACCATATAATTCTTTTTAATGACTAATATGGCTTATGCACCTAATTATTTTACTTGTTATATTAATTTAACATATCAGCTTTTACTAATACGATTATTTAAAAGTAAATCGACGCTCGGATGAACACTAACAAATAGAAAATTAATGTTAATACAAAGTATACTGAGAGTAGTAGTCAATTCATGTTAATTGAGATTTAACTATATAAAATTTTAAAAACAGTTATATAATTTTTCTAATGAATATCGATATTTGGTAATGTTGTGTTCTAATAAAATATGATTTCACTTATTAGTATAGATCATTGATAAAACATGCGAATCAGATTAAAATATCGAATTAGTATTTGTAGTGCGAAACACGGATAAAAATTAATATATTAATATAAAATATTAAATTGATACTTGCAAAAAATAATTATGTAGTTAAAAGTTATCGAATCAGATATAAAATTTTCCATAATAGTTCTAATTCTGCATTGTTTTACTTGTTTCTAATATATTAGTTTTGTTTTTACGACACGAATTGTATAATGATCTTTATGAACGAAATATTTGTTATTTCGGATATTTAATATAATTAATATTATTTGATAATTATCTTGTAATTAACTTTTTCAATATAATTTATTTAATATTACTTAATTACTGATAAAAAATATTTTCTAAATTAAAAGTAAATAGAAGATCGGATGAACACTAACTAATAGAAAACAAAGTTTAGATCAAATAGAAGTCAATTTGAGTTATGTGAGTATCAAAATTTGATACTTTTGTACTTTTGTACGTTTGTGATGCAATAAAACAAGATTCGATTATTAATAAAGGGTATAGATTTTAATTATCTTATGAATCAAATATTTTTTATTTCAAATAATTTAATATTAGTTAATTACTGATAAAAAATATTTCTTAAATTAAAAGTAAATATACGCTTAGATAAATACTAACTAATAAAAATAAAGTTTAAATGGACTATAAGTCAATTTGCTTTAGGAAGTATCAAAATTTGGTATTTTGATATTATGATATTTCTATTTATCAATTTCAGATATTAATAAAAAGTATAGATACAAGTGTATTGACGGAGGAATTTGGGAGCAACAAAACTTGAGGTTAGTAGCCGGAAACAAGATCTGTGATGGCAGTTCTTTGTCGGAAACGTGAACAGTACCCGGTGGATCCGATGAACAGTATTCGTCGGAAAAGATGAACAGTATTTGGTGGTGATAATTATTGGGGGCTGAGATTGCTTAGGGTTAGTGGTGGCTCCTTTGCGCTCTCACTTCTGACCCCTCACAATGTGCCTACGTATCCCTATTTATAGGGGATCAAGCCCACGTAGTTCTTGGGGAACAAGAAACCTAATGGGCTTAGATTTCTTATCTCGAGGCCCAGTAGGAAACCCACTGGAAACCGTCTTCTACTAGCTTTAGGAATGTCCACCGATGAGGCCCAACCACAAAGGCCCAAGGCTCGTCCGCGGCTTCGAGACTTCACGGATGAGGCATCTCCCTGGCCAAGGATAACCCTCCACTACCAGCTATTTCTCTAGTCCACGGACGCAGGTATAGCCGTGGTTCACGCCAAATATTGGACGTGTTCTTGTCCCCAGATAAGGAGCCCCTACCAGATTACAGGACAAGTGATTCCAAGCTTTTGGGTATAAAGTGCAGGATACTCCAAAGCCTCCCAACGAGGACACCCGTTGACTACAGAGACAGAGCTCCCAAAGCACACACCAAATTTCACATCACATCCCCAATGAGGACACCCATTGACTACAGGAGGAGGTCTTCAGTCCAGGCATACCCCTGGAGGTCTCTGACCACGGACACCGCCTTTCCTGTAGATGTGCTACAGGGAGGAGTTCTTCAATAGAGTACCTGCATCAAATTGGTTAGTAATAACATTCTCCATCTTCCTTGAATCTTCCAAAGAGTTCGTCCAAGTAACATGTCAAAGATGCATCTGTGTGCCAAGTAGAAGTTAAGGGCGCGCCCAAACACTCCTGTATGTTGGCGCCGCCCTGTGTCATCAGCCTTTGATCCCTTCCTATGTCATTCTACATAAAAGGGCGCGCCCTAAATTATTAATCGTTAGGGCTTGCTCTAATTATGTCCAAGCCAAAGTGTGGGTCTGTCAAAGTAATCATGTCCGAGTAATCCATCCAAGGAATCCTTCTTACCTAGGGCGCGCCCTAAGGCCTACCACAAGACAGATTCTATTCAAGGAATTCCTCTCCTCCTTTTCAATAATTGGGCGCGCCTTCTCAGTCAATGGGGCGCAATCTTAGGGTGCGCCTGGAAAGTCAATCTTATCTTTTTCTAGATTTCAGGCGCTTCCCCTTCGATTCTGCTCATTTTATTAATCTTAATCTGAATATTGTTTATACCAATTTTTGGGCATCACAACTACCCCCCAAATTCCATATGCTATTGAAAATGGGATTGAAATTTTTCTTCACCTTTATCAAAATATGTATAAACAAATCTTCCAATAATTTTTACAGGGCGCGCCCTGAATATGGCGTGCCTTACAATTTTTTTTCCTTAAAGTTTCAATGATTTCATAATAATAAAATAAGGCGCGCCTCTAATAGGGCGCGTCCTAGAAGTTCAAACGGTTTAAAAGCAGTTCCCCTTATTATTAGGGATTCGCAATTGATGTGACCGGTTTGACAGCTGTCATCTTTTTTACTATAAATACTAGTCACAATCAGTCATTTTTTCTTTTACTTTTACTCTCCCCCCTTTTTTTTACTTTCTCTTTCTTCCCAAAGGCTTCAAACCCAGCGGTATTGTTTTGTTCGGAACCAGCCTTCTCTGTTACCACTCTCCAAATCTCTTCCAGTCAACTTCTTCTCCATTCAAAAAGGTACGACTGGCTTCTTGTATTTCTGAATTTCGTTAAGTAAATCACATTGCATGTCATGTTACCTTTTCATCTTCCATTTCTGTTCTTGATGATATACATATAATGATGTATGTATCTGTGTATGTATATCTGTAATTTCAATTTTTTTTGCTTTAGATCTGAAATCGTTTGGGTCTAACTTTTAAATTTATGTTTTTGAGAATTTCAATCGTTATTTACGATCTGCACATAACCACCTGTGCCTTTAGAATTCACCAGCGACTTAGGACGTGCCCTATCTTTAGCTTCTTATAATCTGTACATGACCATAATAGGGCGCGCCTGTTATAATAAAACACATCCTTATTAATAGGCTAGGATTTTTTTATGGCGCGCCTTCTTATGAGATGGCTTGCCTTTAAAAAGGAGTTGACACAGATCATAGGAAATACTCTTCCCTTACACCTTCCACCTATTTTTCCTGTTTCCTTTACACTTTCTTATCTCATTCTTTCGCATAGGGCGCACCCTCAAAATTTCTTTTGGTTTTCTTGACAGCTGGAAGACGAGGGCGCGTCCTCTCCTTTTCACCCTTTTAAGAATTTCCTTACAAATTTGGGGATCTATTCGCCTCCAAACACTTACTTCGATCCTTAACCCCCAAACGCCCACCATACTCCTGAATTTCTGAACCGGGTGGCGCGCCTTCTTCAAGATTCCAATAAGGGTAATTTGATGGTAGATTCCTCTGATAGTTCTTCTACGGATAACATTCCTTTGTCTTGTAGACACGGGAAGCAGAAGCTGGTCCAAAAGGACAGATCCCCAGCCCCAGATAGGATAGAGTTGGATGACGATGACTGGTTCGAGAGTTTGAATGCCGATAGGTATAGGGGTGTTAAGAGGGGTGTCAACGTAGGTGCAGGGCCTTCTAAAGTATCCTACAGGGCTGTATCCCCAAGCCCATCTCCTCAACAAACAGAGGGCGCGCCTAATTCTCCTGTTCCTGAGGGCGCGCCTGAAGTAAGTGCCTACGTGATGAAGAAAATTTCTTTGACGAGGACTCCTTCCAATTTTCCACCTCCCCTGAACCTTCTCCAATCCCCTTCCAACACTGGGAAGTTTTTGACAGTGAATTAGACTTTGATTGGGAGGAATTCGAACCATGCAATGAAGCTGTGAAGAAACGTTTCAGGAAGGAGCATGGGAAGCTCTTCTGCATGGGCCTATCCTCAGCTTGTTCAGATGAGCAACTGGGATGGCTCATGGAATTTTATGATATGGAGGGCATATGGGCGCGCCCTTTAAGCATGATGCGGCCCCATATCTTCAATTATGGGAGAAACTTTAAGATTCCTAGAATGGTAACCAACCCCAAGCTGGTATCTTTGGGTATAGGCGCGCCCTTACATCCCTACCTTAGGGAAGTGATAGAACTATACGACGTGGCTCCACTCCAACTTTCTCCCAACAGCTACAAGTATATCCTGGCTCTGTTCATCCTTTATACGGACTTGGGTTTCCCCCAGCCGTCAATGGCTGAAGTTACTTATTTTTTCAATCTAAGAAAGTCTGACCACGGGTACTACTATTTGGTGGTAGACAAGCAGCACAACAAGAAGGGTTTTTCCTCTGGCAAGCTTAGCCATGAAAAAGGTTGGAAGGAAAACTTCTTCTACCTGTACGACATTCCCAGAATAAGGATAAGATTTAACAAGTCACCAAGTAAGGGCGCGCCCTTTCTTTCTTTTCCTTGCATTATTTCTGTGTTCTTTCTTTCTTTTCTCATCCTTATATTTTTTCAAACAGACCAGTGGCCAAACCTCTTAAGGGTGAGCCCAAAAAATGAGCTGAAGCCCTCCTTAGAGTGGCTGCTGACAGATGGAACTTAAAAACCTTAGTCACCCGGACCAACTTGATGCGAGTAGGAATCTTTTCTGACCAAGTAGGAATGAAGTGTAAATATGTAAAATTTAGGAAGGGTGCTCCTGTTTCTCATGTCATTGACTTAGACAGTGAAGAAGAAGCTGAAGAAGAAGAAGAAGAGACAGAAGATGGCTCCTTACAAGGCCAAGATCCTTCAGGTTCATTAATTGTAGAACCTAAAGGCGCGCCCTCTACAATTGGCGCGTCCTAGTTTCTTTTCTATTAGCTTTTATATCATCATTCTGGATATAAATTCCTGTTCATATAGTTAATTTTTCCGCCTCTCAGGGCGCGCCCTTTTACTCTAGGCGTAGCATTTTATACATATTTATCAATGTTATCTTTATCAATTTCTTTGATTTATTGCATACTTAACTTGTCACGCTCAACTAACATGTTCTATGTTTTGTGCAGAAATGGCTCCTCCAAGAATCCCCAAATCTTTTGGGGCGCGCCCTGGTGACAAACCTAGGTCCAAGTCAAAGAAAGATGCTCCTGCAGCATAGGCCTCCATTCCAACTTCTGCTCCCATTCCTCAAACAATACCCGTTCCAAAAAGGCCCATAATTGATCTTACAGAAAAATATGGCACGCCTAAGAGGCATAGAGCAGAGAGGCTGCCCCATGGGTTCCCTTCACGTTTCAGATGAAGAAGTGGAACAGTGGCAAGCTATGGATTTGGGATATGCTGCTCGTGCTTCTATAAAAGCATCTTGCCAATTGTTAATCCACTCCACTCGAGTGGTGGACAAGTTACTTGAGGAGGGGGCGCGCCTAGAGAGGCTGCAGGGTGACAACAACATTCTGAGGAACACCCTCAAAGACAAAGACTTTTTGCATGCCAAGGACATTAAAGCTAAGGACTCTGAGATCTCTTTTCTCAAGGATGAGGTGGCCAATCTTACTTCTCAGTTGGAGATTGCCAACAAAAAGGCTACCTCTCTCCATACTGAGCTTGGTGGATCCAACCTGAGGATTGAGTACCTCGAGGAGCAACAGAAAACAGGCTGGCCTGATGAGAAGAGGGAAATGGCTGATGAAGCATTTGCCAATGGCTTCCACTTCTACAGGGTTGGTTTTGTGGCCAATGATCCTGATTACACCTTTGAGAAGTTTGGGGAAGAGACAGTTGCTGAGATGGTGGAATTTAAGAAGGAGCATGCTGCTGAAATCAAGGCAAGGAGGATAGAACTGGGGTTAGAGGAAGAAGAAAATGAGGGCACGCCACAAGAGGAAGTCCCCAAGGGCGCGCCTAAAGCTGATCCCACTGTTCCTCTTCAATCTATTCCTCCAACAGACCAGTCTCAGGGCGCGCCTTGATTCATTTTAATTTAAATTTCAAATACTTCCGAGGAGCCAACCCTCTTTTGATGCTGTGCAAAGTTGTATGACTTATCTTTCTGCTACCCTTTACTTTTGCATGTATGGCTCGACGTTAATTTTATCTTTCCCCATATGCATAAAAATTTGTTAAGGCACTTTGATTTTTCCCTGGGCCATTTATAAAAACATGACTCATATTTTCATGATGGCGCGCCCTTATATCACCACAAATCTTGTCAGTTCATTATGACTGATGTTGCTACAGGGCGCGCCCTTTGATATCAGAGCTTATTTATTTAGCACATTCGTGGGTGTTTTTCTTTTTATGTGATCTCGAAATTGTTATCGTCCCTTTTATCGTAGCACTTAGATATGAGGGCACGCCATAGTGCAAATAACACGTACTTTTTCTTAGCAGTAATGCCTTCACGATTTTTTATTTACTTATCAGTTCAAGGGCGCGCTTTAATTTGATTAGCTTTTGCTTTAGCTAATTTTGTTGTCCATGTATATTTATTCCTTTCACCCTTGAATACTATGTTTATCTTAATTATGAAGCAGAAGTTATTAGACAGGGCGCGCCTCAACATAGGGCGCGCCTCTGATGTTTTTTAAATGAGAAATTTCATGTCAAGCAAATAAAGCAATTTGAAGTAACTTTTCCCTTATTGATAATGCGCTCTAGTGTATAAATTACACCAGTCACATGGCTACTATGCTCTATGGGGAAATTATTTGAAAATTTTTCTTCCTTCTGCTAGTTTCAAGGTTCGCAGTCACATGTACTACCCCCCTAGGCTAGGAGGAATTTATTTGCTACTAGCCTATTACATAAGAATCAAAATAAGAAAATAAGGGGGACACATCCACACCCTACTGATAATACTTCCGTAAATATTCTGCATTCCATGCTCGATGAATAAGTTTACCATCTAGATCTTCTAAGCAATAGGTTCCCTTCCAGAGTATAGCTTTAACTTTGTACGGTCCTTCCCAATTAGCTCCAAACACCCCGTGCTGAGCTATCTTAGTGTTAGGCATAACCTTTCGCAACACAAGATCTCCAACCTTGAACGGTACAGATTTTACCCTTTTGTTGAAATACCTTGCGACCCTCTGCTGATATGCAGCAAGCTTCAATTGAGAGTTTGTTCGGGCTTCGTCTAACAGATCCAAGTGGAGCCTCTGGTTAACTTCTGCATCTTCCTCGACAAACACGTCTCTCCATAGGGATCCCGCTCCTACCTCCACGGGAACCATGGCCTCATACCCATAAGTCAGCAGAAAGGGGGTTTCTCCTGTGGTCGATCTAGGGGTCATATTGTAAGACCAAAGGACCATGGGCATCTCTTCTGGACAATCTCCTTTTTTCTCTTCTAACTTTGCCTTCAAAGTGTGTTTTATAATTTTGTTTATGGCTTCTGTCTGACCATTACTCTGCGGATGATAAACCGCGGCAAATTCCTTTTTAATCTTTAAGTTCTCACAAAGCTTCCTTAACTCTTTACTATCAAACTGCTTTCCATTGTCTAAGATGAGTTTGTAGGGGATACCGAACCTACATACTATGGAATTGAACACAAAATCCCTTATCTTCTTTGCCGTGATCGTGGCTAGTGGCATAGCATCTGCCCATTTGGTGAAGTAGTCCACAGCCACCACATCGTATTTCACAGCCCCCTTCGCTTTGGGCAACTCTCCAATGAGATCAATTCCCCACATGGCAAAAGGCCAGGGACTCGCCAACGAGGTAATGGTAGATGCCGGGGCGTTGGAATAGTTGGCGAATCGCTGGCAACGATCACAAGCCCGGACAAAATTGAAAGCATCTTCTCTCATAGTCGGCCAGTAGTATCCTTGTCTGAGCACTTTTAATGCCAAGGAACCACCCCCCGAGTGATTGCCACAAATCCCTTCATGCACCTCTCTGAGAATATAATTTCCTTCTTCCATATCCACACAACGTAACAGTGGCTGGTTAAATCCTCTCTTGTATAGTACCCCGTCATATTCGAAATACTTTACGGCCTGGTAACGAAGGCGTCGAGCCTGTAGTTTGTCTTCTGGTACAGCTCCTGTCTGAATATAGTTATGAATGGGGGTCATCCAACTTTCTTGTGGGATTTCTTGCATTTGAAACACCTCCACCTCTGGAATACTTGGGATTTCTTAGATTCCCAAAGGGATTTGTCCAAGTTGAACGTTGTCCATCTGTGACCCCATCTTGGCCAAAGTATCTGCATTACTATTTTCTTCTCGCGGAACGCTTTCTAGCCTGGCATTTGAAAAAAATTTCAGTAGGCTTTGCGCACATCTCATATATAGCTCTGTTCGTGGTCCCCGGGCTTGGAAACCTCCGTTGACCTGGTTCACAACTAATTCGGAATCGCTCCGAACTATCAGATTCACGGCCCCTACCTCCAGAGCTAATTTCAGACCGTTGATCAAGGCTTCATACTCAGCATCATTGTTAGTAGCGTAGAACTTGAAATGGATAGCACTCATCAAGCGGTGTCCCTCCGGAGTGATCAAGACAATTCTGGTACCTGATCCATTGCTGTTCACGGCCCTGTCCACATGTAATATCCATCAAGGGTGTGGGTGTTCCTGCCTCTTTTCATCCTGGTGACTTCCTTGCGAGGTCGGTTCTGCCAACACTATGGCCTTTTCATCGACTTCTGCATCGAACTCAAGTATGAAATCAGCCAGCGCTTGTCCCTTGATTGTCGTGCGATGACAATATTCCAAATCGAATTGTCCTAGCTTCACTGCCCATTTTAACATTCTCCCTGACGATTCGGGTTTATGTAGAATATGCCAAAGTGGATAAGCGGTGCGAACTTCTACTTGGTAAGCCTGAAAGTATGGTCTTAGCTTTCGTGCTGCAAGAATAAGTGCGTACACTAGTTTCTCCATGTTGGTATATCTGGTTTCCGCATCCAACAACATTTTTCTCACATAGTATACAGGCCACTGGTGGCTTGCTTCTTCCTTTACCAATACCGCACTGACGGAATATTCAGACACCGCCAAATAAAGAATCAATGTCTCTCCGTCTTCTGGCTTGGCCAACATCGAAGGATTTCCCAACTGCTCTTTGATTTTCAGAAAAACTTCTTCACACTCAGGAGTCCACAGAAAATCCTTCCCCCTTCCTTTGATTGCCTTGAAGAATTCTTTGCACCTATCTGATGACTTTGAGATAAATCGATTCAGGGCCGCAATCCTTCCTGTCAGGCTCTCTACTTATTTGACGCTGGTGGGAGATTTCATGTCTAGCAGAGCTTTGATTTTTGCCGGGTTAGCCTCAATCCCCCGGTGGTTGACCATGAATCCCAAGAATTTCCCCGACTCCACGCTGAACACACACTTCTGCGGGTTTAGTTTCATCTTATATTTTCTCAGAATATGGAACATTTCAGCTAAGTCGGCGATGTGGTCTTCCGCCTTTTTTGATTTTACGAGCATGTCGTCCACATACACTTCCATTGTTTTCCCAATCTACTTCTTGAACATTTTGTTTACCAATCTTTGATAAGTGGCACCGGCGTTGATCCGACCAAATGGCATTCCGATATAGCAATAGAGCCCTCTATCAGTGATGAAAGAGGTGTGCTCCTGGTCAGGATCATACATAAGGATTTGGTTATACCCGGAGTATGCGTCCATGAAGCTGAGCAAGGCATGTCCTGCCGCGGCGTCGACCAACTGATCAATTCTTGGTAGGGGAAAACTATCTTTTGGGCATACCTTATTTAGATCGGTGAAATCTACGCATGTTCGCCATTTGCTGTTGGGCTTTTTTACCAACACCGGGTTTGCTAGCCATTCTGGGTAGAAGGATTCCCAGATTAGTCCGACATCCAGGAGCCTATCTACTTCCTCTGCTAGGGCTATAGCTCTCTCTCCGCTTACGACCCTTCATTTTTGTCGAACCCCCTTATGCTTGGGGTCGATATTCAACCGGTGGCACATTATCTCTGGATTAATTCCTACCATATCAGAATGGATCCATGCAAATACATCAAGGTTCGCGAACAGAAATATTGAAAGACCTTCCTTTAACCTTGGTGCCAACTGGGATCCTATTCTCAAAACCTTACTCGGATCTTTTTCATCGACAGGGATTTCGATCGTATCTTCTGCTGGGCCCATCTTTTCCGTCGGCATTGGTATCCGGGGATCCAGGTCAGGTGAATTACAGATTTCATTGTCTTGTAGAGAAGGCGCATCCCCTTTAGGAGGAGCGTCGACTTCTTTAGAAGGCGCGCCTTGCATAGTAGGGGCATCAACTTCTTTAGTATGTTTTGCGGGTAAGGGTGCTCCTTCAGGGGGAAGGGCTTCACCTTGTTCGAGGCTTTGCAAGACATCGAATCTCCCTTCTAACTGTTCCCCATTGAAATCTGTTTGGACTATGATGTCCATTACCTCCTCTTCTTCCAACATCTCAATTCTGATTGTGTCTTCCAAGTACAACATTGTCGGAGACAGCCCGAAGGGATGCTCATCTTCTTGCTCAACATAATAGTGGGCTCGGATTTCCTCGATTGGTTGTTCAATGCCTTTTTCTTGATCTACGTCCGAAGTATCTTCGGCATGGGAGTATTTTCTAAATCCCTTCATAGCTTGCCTGTAGCACTCCCGAGAGTCATACTGAGAACCCTTTATATTCTCTACCCCATTTGGCGTTGGGAATTTGATGGTTAGGTGGTGGATTGAAGTGATGACTCTCATCTCCCGCAGAAAAGGTCGTTACAACAACACGTTGTGGGACGATTCCTGATTCAGGACCTTAAATCCAAGCATCTTTGTTACTGACAATGGGCTTTCCCCCAAAGTACATGGCAGCCGAATCGACCCCATGACTCTAACTCCTGCGCCTGAAAAACCATAGACCCACGAGTCTTCCCCCGACATATCCTGATCAGGTAGTCCCATCTTCTTGAAGGTGCTGTAATAGAGGATGTTTGCCAAGCTTCCATTATCCACGAAGGCTCTATGGACATTTTTGGTTCCGATTTGGATGGAAATAACCAGTGCATCATTGTGGGGATGATGTACCCATCGAGCATCTGCTTCTCTGAAGGTGATATCCATGGACTCACCCTTAAATACTTTGGGCCGCCGAGTTTCCACCCTATGAATGTTCGTGAGAGGCCTCAACTGGGCTTCCCTAGCGTATCTTGCCAAGGATCGATTGCTGCATTCCATCCCGGGATCTCCCCCGTAGATTGTTCGGATACTGCCATCCCTAACAAATTTACTTTCCTCCAGGGTATCATTGTTCGACCCGCGCGGGGCTCGTCTTTCTTCTTCCCTTGCTCTGTCATCCTTGTGCTTCCTTACTTCCTTGACTACCCATTCTCCGAGGTATCCTTCCTTGATAAGCGCTTCGATTTCATCTTTTAAATATCGGCACTCATGCGTGTTATGTCCAGATGATTCATGGTATTCGCAATATTTTTTCTTGTCTTTGCTTTGCCATGATGATAAAGCTTCAGGTTTTCTAAATAGCCCTTTATTTTTGTTTACTTCATAGATATGCTCGATAGATGCGACCAAAGGTGTGTACCGGCTTGTCCTGTAGTCATAGTTTGAGGGAGGACTCCATCCCCTCCTTGTGCTTGCTGCATTCACCCGTTCTGGGCTTCGACTACTTCTTCGGTACCTTGGGCTTGGAGACCTATCCCTCTTCCTTCCTTTGCATCTCTGACTTGACTGTGAAGTCGGTTGTACTTCTGCCAGAGATTGTTCTATAGCTTTAAAAGATTCTACCAAAGCGAAGACATCTGCTAGAGTAGCCGGGTCTTTCCCTTGTAAGTGCTTCCAAAAGTCCGAGCCAACCCTTAATCCTGCGATCAAGAAGCTTTTCAGGGCTTCGTCTGATGCTCCTCTCACGCTAGTAGATTCAGCGTTGAACCTTTTGAAGTACGATGTCAAGCTTTCATTCTCCCTTTGTCTAACATTGGCAAGAGTGGTGACAGAAGGCGCGTATCTCACCGCGGCTTGGAACTTGGTTAAGAACAGAGTTTTCATCTGATCCCATGAGGTGATCACTCCTGGCCCGAGCTTTTGAAACCACTGCTAGGCACTTTCTCTAAAGGTTGCCGCCAAGAGACAGCATCGAGCCAAGTCCGGGACTTGGAACACATCCATCTCTATATTAAAATGACCTAGTAATTCCACCGGATCCGAGTTTCCGTGGAAACGGAGATCGCTAGTAGTGTTGCGATACCCGGCCGGGAACTGTGCCTCTCTTACTGCCACCAAAAATGGGGAAGGGATTTCAGCTGCGGCCGTTACCCTACCTTCCAGGTGGTTAAGTAGCCTTTTTAGATCTCCCACATTGAAAGTTCCCACGCCTGGAATGGTCTGCATTTGAGGCTGCGGACCTTGGGGTTGTAATGGAGGTACCTTCACTAGATTCACTTCGGGAGGAGCTTGCTGCTGGTTCGTATTCTGGGCGTCTTCGGGTATCACAATTACTTCAGGATTTCGTCCTTGATTCTCTTCTCCATCTTGGCCGCGGCCCCGAGCCGTACCGCGATCATAGTTTTCTATATTTCTGCGATCATCATGTTCCGCATAGTCATAGCCATCTGCTTGGTTATTCCAGCAGGAATCAAGGTGACCGCGGTAATTATCGCGACGGTATCCCTCTAAATATCTACCTCGGCCTCCACCTCTTCCTCTCCATTGAGGCCTTCTCCAACGATCGTTTCCATACCCACGCCCATATCGATCCAGCGATCTACGGGGATGAGCTCTCTCATGATCGCGCTGCCGCTCCCGATTTTCCAGAGAATTCAGGGGCATATGCGTTGGATCGCGGTGCCGCTCCCGATTTTCCTGGGAATTCAGGGGCACACACGTTGTATCATGGGGTGTCACATCTCCACGATCAGCTTCTTTCTGCCATTCAAGTAACATCATTCTTAAATCATCATCGCTCAAACGGATCCCCAAGCGATCTTTCAAAGCTGCGAAGCCCCGTTGCAGATTCTCCGGTATCGACTCCGCCTGTCGGCGTTCCTCGAGACTACGTCCAGACCGGTGCGGATGGGTGGCTCCCCGGGTATCTGTCCGCAGAATTTCCCGTCCATCAACATCTTCTTCCACTAGCTCGATGATTGGGGACGTGTCATTAGAATAGTCCAGGCGCCGCGGGGTTATCGGCACACACCCTCCTTCGGTGCGGCCATGACCGGCTGAGGCATCCCTATCAGTCATGGGTGCTTTTCCAGGTGCGTGAGTAGCTCAGTTGCGGTAAAGACCACTCCTGGCCTTGCGCCGCTCCACAGTGCTCAACCTTGAATCGAAACCATTCAAAGCATCGCTTATGCGATACAGTTGTTCCAATAAGTTGGCGTTGCTGATGAGCACAGGTGGCTGTCCCCCAACGTCTGGCGTGGGACGATCAGTCATTGGCGGAACGTAGGGTTCATATTTATAGCCATGATCAGAATCTTCTTCAGAACTTCCATCATAAAAACTTCCATCACGATATTGAGACATCCTTCCTCCCAGATACAGATCTTGATTAGCCCCTCCTTCTAGCGCCAATTTGTTGACGGAGGAATTTGGGAGCAACAAAACTTGAGGTTAGTAGCCGGAAACAAGATCTGTGATGGCAGTTCTTTGTCGGAAACGTGAACAGTACCCGGTGGATCCGATGAACAGTATTCATCGGAAAAGATGAACAGTATTTGGTGGTGATAATTATTGGGGGCTGAGATTGCTTAGGGTTAGTGGTGGCTCCTTTGCGCTCTCACTTCTGACCCCTCACAATGTGCCTACGTACCCCTATTTATAGGGGATCAAGCCCACGTAGTTCTTGGGGAACAAGAAACCTAATGGGCTTAGATTTCTTATCTCGAGGCCCAGTAGGAAACCCACTGGAAACCGTCTTCTACTAGCTTTAGGAATGTCCACCGATGAGGCCCAACCACAAAGGCCCAAGGCTCGTCCGCGGCTTCGAGACTTCACGGATGAGGCATCTCCCTGGCCAAGGATAACCCTCCACTACCAGCTATTTCTCTAGTCCACGGACGCAGGTATAGCCGTGGTTCACGCCAAATATTGGACGTGTTCTTGTCCCCAGATAAGGAGCCCCTACCAGATTACAGGACAAGTGATTCCAAGCTTTTGGGTATAAAGTGCAGGATACTCCAAAGCCTCCCAACGAGGACACCCATTGACTACAGAGACAGAGCTCCCAAAGCACACACCAAATTTCACCTCACATCCCCAATGAGGACACCCATTGACTACAGGAGGAGGTCTTCAGTCCAGGCATACCCCTGGAGGTCTCTGACCACGGACATCGCCTTTCCTGTAGATGTGCTACAGGGAGGAGTTCTTCAATAGAGTACCTGCATCAAATTGGTTAGTAATAACATTCTCCATCTTCCTTGAATCTTCCAAAGAGTTCGTCCAAGTAACATGTCAAAGATGCATCTGTGTGCCAAGTAGAAGTTAAGGGCGCGCCCAAACACTCCTGTATGTTGGCGCCGCCCTGTGTCATCAGCCTTTGATCCCTTCCTATGTCATTCTACATAAAAGGGCGTGCCCTAAATTATTAATCATTAGGGCTTGCTCTAATTCTGTCCAAGCCAAAGTGTGGGTCTGTCAAAGTAATCATGTCCGAGTAATCCATCCAAGGAGGCCTTCTTACCTAGGGCACGCCCTAAGGCCTACCACAAGACAGATTCTAATCAAGGAATTCCTCTCCTCCTTTTCAATAATTGGGCGCGCCTTCTCAGTCAATGGGGCGCAATCTTAGGGCGCGCCTTCTATTTATGGAAAGTCAATCTTATCTTTTTCTAGATTTCAGGCGCTTCCCCTTCGATTCTGCTCATTTTATTAATCTTAATCTGAATATTGTTTATACCAATTTTTGGGCATAACAAAGTGGAACAATTAAAACTTTAAAGTCCTTATAGAAAATTACATAGAACACAAGTTCACTACCTTACAATCGCATTAATATACTTAAAAGGTTCCTGAAGATTATAATTATTTCTAACGTGAAAAGACAATAATTTTATAATGTGTTCTTAAATCATTTTTAAGCGTCCGTCCTTGTATTTTAAGTATTTTATAAGTGCATTTTTATTTTAAGTAGGTATTTCATAAGAACATGCATATCCAATGCCACTTATTCATTATATGTATTGCTTATATATATATATTTGTTAATCCGACACATATTTTAACTATTGTATTAATTTTAAGTCATTTCAATTGTACGTACCGGTGAGCTAAAATTATAGATATTTTAAATGATTTTTTATATTTGTTGATCATCTTCGTATCTTTTATATCATTTGACGTCATGTTAACCTAGGCGTGTGTGTTTAATTTTTTTCATCCTCAACTAGGTCTTGTTAGAAAATGGAAAGTTTGAGACATATTTTATATATGTTCTAGATATGATTTCCAGAAGCTAACACTTGGAAGTTGTTCCTTGGCATGAGCACTTAAACTTTCATGTTTTGATCTAAGACATTTTCTTAGTAAAATCCATGAATATATTGAAACAAAGTTGCTTTTTTGAAATGAGTTATGGGGATTTTGTCCCACATTGATATTGTAAAAGAAAGATATTGAGTTTATTTAGCATCTTGTGTTAGTATTGTTTACAACTAATAGCATAACTGGAATGCTTGTGTGGCCTAGTGCTGGTGGAAACTCTTATATTTTTCTTTTCTAATACAAGTTTAATTATTTATATTGATTATTTAATTATTAATATTAAATATATTGAGTAAGGATTATTTTAATCATACTTTGAATCTATTTTGTAATATTAAGATTAATTAATCAGGATATAATATAAATAATAAAGAAAACCCATTTTGTTTACCTTTTTCCGTTTTGTTACTTGAGATACCACATCGAGTAAAATAGAAGAGCAACTTGAGATGCCTATATATCGAGAGGTATACTAGAGATAAAAAATATAAGTCTTGGTGCCTACCTCACAAACATATATGAGTTGCATAGGTTTTTTTATGGGCAAACTGAGGTGCGAGTCGTCGTTGATCGCTGATGGTTCTGTCGTCAGATTGATCTGTTGTTGTTGTATCTTGGAAGCGATATTGCTGCATCCCATCACAGCGTAAGTGGGGGCAATAATCTCTTTAAGAATAATCAAGTCCTCTTGAAGGGTTTGGCGACTCAGCTGTTATGTTCTTCTTCTTATCAGAATTTGGAAAGTGATAAGAGATAAGTTTTCTTTATTTTCTTTGTCAATTACAGTCCCTGTTTATAGTTTGTTATTGCCTTCGTGTTTTGTTTCGTTATTTGGTTATTTGGTTATTTGCCTTATTCTTGTTAATATATAAATATATAATTGCCCATTGTTGCTGTGTAGTTAGAATTATACCCAACAATCTTGAAGAGATTATAGTTATATATATTTAACTAGCAAGATGGTTAACGAAACTGCTGATGTTCAGAAAATAGTTGAGACTGGTTCTGGTGGTATTGCATCCATTGATTGGACCACGTATTGTTTTCCCCGTCCAATTGATTTATCAGGTATTCCTGATAAATTCAGTGGTGGAGCTTCTTTTTCTCATTGGCAGAAAAAGATGAAACTCTGGTTAACGGTTAAGAGTCTATGGCCAGTTGTACAATATGATCTTCCTGTGTTGGATCAAGAGAAAGCTGAATTTGTTAAGGCTTATGCCTTAGGGGCTGAGAAGGATGGGATGGCTAGGGCAGCCATTTTCGCATCCTTAGAGAACACCTTGTTCAGTGTTTATTCATCAGATGCCTATACTGCTAAGGTCTTATGGGATAAGCTGGACCAAACCCATAATACTGATTCTCAAGGACTTGAGAAGTATTTTATAGCTAGGTTTCTTGATTTCAAGCTAGTGGATGGAAAATCCATGACTGAACAGGTTCATGAGTTTGAGATGTTGGTTCATACTTTGGGTGAGTCGGGAGCAGAAAGGAGAGATCGTTTGGACTAACTTGATATTGGGCATCTCTGTGCAGGAGCAACACAAGTCCAAACAAGGACATGTGATGCCTGCTGAACATGAGAGTTCGAAGGTGAATGTAGTGACTGTAGGATAGAAAAGAAAGGTAGTCACTAAGAAGGCTAACACTAAACCTGACAAGATTAAGGCTAAGAAACCAAAGGCGAACAAACCATGTTGGTCTTGTGGACAGGTTGGTCATTGGAGCAAGGACTGTCCTAGTAAGAAAGCTAAGAAAGCTAGAGTGGTAGCTCAAGCAAATACTGTGCTTGGACTTGAAACCACGAGTGGGCCTGTAGCTAACATGGTCATTGGTGAGGTTGTTACCTCTAGAACTGATGACAGGAATGTTACTTACAACCTTGTACTACTTTCCAATTATCTCTCACATGAGTGGTTGATTGATACTGGAGCTAATGTGCATATTTATGCTGATATTAGTTTGTTTATATCTTATCAACAGGGGCATGGAGTGACAGTGATGATGGGGAATGTTAGTGTTGCACAAGTTCTTGGAATAGGAAATGTGGACCTGAAGTATGCTTCTGGGCGGATTCTATCTCCCACTAGAGTGCATCATGTTCCCTCCATTCGTAAAAATATAATAAGTGGAAGTTGTTTAGTTAAGAATGACTTTGAACTTTCTTTGAAGTGTAATAAAGTAGTTATTACTCATACTGGTACATTTTTTGGCAAGATGATTAAGACACTGATGAAAAGAGGAACCAAAAATGGAAAAGTCATCTATAAAGATTTCTAGGAAGTCTCCTACCATATCAGAGAAAATGTTCATCATACATCTTTGAAAGGTGGCAGGGGCAGTAGTGAGACCAAAAGCTAAGCGATGATAAGAAAAAGTTCCAAAAGGACAAGTGAAAGTGGTTTTTCTTGATCCTCTAGAGCAATAGGAATTTGATAATAGCCAGAAAAACCATCTAGGAAATAGTAGTATGAGTGACCTGCTAATCTTTCTAATATTTGATCAATGAAGGGTATAGGAAAATGATCTTTCCTAGTGGCAGCATTAAGTTTCCTATAATCAATACACATTCTCCAACCAGACTGAACACGAGTGGGAACTAGTTCATCATCCTCATTGACAACGACAATGATCCCTGACTTTTTAGGCACTACTTGAACAGGACTGACCCATGAACTATCGGATATAGGATAGATGATTCCATTATCTAGACATTTAAGGATTTCTCGTCTAACAACTTCATTAAGGGTCGGGTTTAACCTTCGTTGTGGTTCTCTAACCGGTTTGGCATCATCAACTAAGTGAATCCTATATTGGACAATGGCAGGGCTAATTCCCTTGATATCGGATACGCTCCACCCTATGGCTTCCTTACTCTCTCTAAGTACATATAAGAGTTTTTTTCTTGAGAAGGTGTTAAATCAGATGCAATTATGACTGGAAGAGACTTAGAATGACCTAGAAATATATACTTAAGAGTTTCGGGAAGAGGTTTGAGTTCTAATTCTGGTGGACTTGCCTCAACGGATTCACTAGCTTCAAAAAGTGGCAAAGGAAAAGGTTCTAACTCTTGGTTGGAACTAGTAATGGTGGACTCTAACATTTCATTGACCTTATTTTTCTGACTAGTATCATCCCAATCTTGACCAAAATAATCTTGATAAAAGCTAAGGACATCATCAACATTCATGATTTCATTATCAACTAACTCATCAATCATATTAACATCTATGGGTTGGTCAAAAAGCGCATTGGGATGTTTTCCTATATTGAAAATATTGAGATCAATTGTCATATTTGCAAAAGTAAATTTCATTAATACATTCCTACGGTTGATCAAGGCATTAGACGTGGCAAGAAAAGATCTTCCTAAAATGATGGGAATTTGATTTTTCAGATTTTTGACTAGTTCGGTCTCTAGGACAACAAAATCGACGGGGAAGATAAAATCACCAATCTTAATCAACACATCTTCAACTATACCCATTGGAGTATTGACAGAACGGTCAACAAACTGAAGAGTAACACTAGTCTTTTTAATTTCACCTAAACCCAAGGCTTTATAGACAGATAATAGAAGAAGATTCACACTAGATCCTAAATCGAGTAAAGCTTTATCAATGAGGGTATTGCCTATGACACAAGAGATGGTAGGACCATTAGGATCCTTATACTTCACAGGGATTTGATTTGACAAGATAGAACTAGCATGAGAGGTTAGGAAAGCTATCTTAGGAACGTGATTGGTTCTTTTATGAGTACACAAATCTTTTAGACACTTAGCATAAGAGGGAACTAGTTGAATTGTATCCAAAAGAGGAATGTTGATCTTGGCTTGCGTAAAGACTTCTAAAATCTTATCTAACTGAGCAGATTGTTTGTTTGAGATAAGTCTTTGAGGAAACAGAGCTTTTGACTTAAAGACTTTTTCACTAGACGCATCAGAATGGGGTTTTGAAGGTGGTTCTTTGGATGGTGATGACTCATTAGATTCAGAAGTTTCAGGATTTGAAGATTGTGGAAGACTATGATTCAAGAGTAGAGGATTTGGTTCAGATGTTAGCTTATCTTCCTGATGAGTATTAACACCAGCATGATTGTTGAATTGATTTCCAGACCTTAGAGAGATGACAGAGTTCACATTTTCATTAGACTTTTGGTTTTGATGAAATTTAGGATTAACCTCGGGTTGACTAGGGAAACGATTTTTCTCTCTCTCACTGATTGTGTTTTCCAATTGACTAACTTGGATCTCTAGCTTAGATATGGCTTGTGTGTTTGAATTTAGCAACTACCTATCTTGGGTCATAGCTTGCATGAAAGATTGTTGAGATTTAAGTAAAGCCTCCATACTTTTTTCAATGGAATTCAATTTCTTATCAGATTCACTAAAACCAGGAGGGTTTAAGGGGGCTGAGTTAGGATAATGACCAAGATTTTGAGGAGGACATGTATTGGGATTTTGAGTTGGGTATGGACCAGGATTGGGCTTTTGAAAAGCAGGTTGAGAATTTTGATTAAACTGATTATATTGACCTTGGTTCCATGAGAAATTTGGGTGATTCTTCCAACCAGGATTGTATGTGGGTACATATGGATCATTCCTAACTCTAGGTTGAAACATAGCATTGACTTGTTCACTTTCAGGGTAATTGTCTTTTACATGATTAGGAGAATTATAATTTGCACATATAGAAAATTGAGAAGACACATTGTTGGTTTCTAAGGCCTCTAGACGTTTAGTGAGTGTAGCTAACTTAGCTTTGGTTGCAATAGAATTACCAATTACGTGTAAACCCTTAGATCTTTCAGTTTCCGGATTAGGTTCCCTAGTTGACTCCCACAATATTGTTCTTTCAGCTAACTCCTCAAAATATTGCCAAGCTTCTTCTATAATTTTATCCATAAATTTACCTTGGCACATAGAATCTAACAAAGCAGTGGTTTGACTTTCTAAGGCTTCATAAAGAATTTTACAAAGTCTCCATTTTTCTATACCATGTTGAGGACACTTAGACAAAAGCTTTTTAAATCTATCAAAATACTTCCAAAAAGACTCATTTCGATTTTGTTGAAATTGGTTAATTTCATTCCTAAGTCTGTTTGCCTTAGGGTTTGGAAAATATTTTTTAAGAAAGATAGACACAAATCAATCCCACGTGGAAATAGAATTAACGGGTAGACTATACAACCATTATTTAGCCTCTTCTTTTAAAGCAAAATTAATAAGTCTGAGCCTAAATGAGTCTGAGCTAAGTTGTTGGAGTTTTTGTAAAGCACACACTTCCTCAAATTCTCGAATGGAAAGATATGGATCATCTACCTCTACCCCATAAAACCTAGGTAACATGCTAATGTGGTGATGTTTAATTTCAAAATTATTCGTGGTTACTTCAGGTACGACTATGCATGAGGGTTCAGCGGAACGAGCGGGATAACAACGGTTTTTGAGTGAGACAACCATGATTACAGGTGGAATTTCTACTTCTTCTTTTGACTCAATTTTAGTGGGTGAAGAGAAGTTAGTGGGTGAAGAAAAGTCGAGTTGCCTTTCTATTTTAGGAGATGAAAGGTTAGAGTGTCTTATTAATCTAGATGAATGGTCTCGAACCCAATTACTTTGCATATAAGACAAGTAATCACGTAGCAGACAAAATATATAAGTAAACACCAAAAAATTTGGAAAATCAAAAAGAAAATCTTAGATCTATGGGTAATCTTAAAAATAATATTGACAGCTCCTAACTTTTGGACCATCAAAAAGTCTATAAATCTAGATTTATTCAAACTGATTGGCCAAGTAAGCGGGGGCACTTCCTTGTAAACAAGGCGCCGAATTAGAGAACCGCTAGTTTAGTCACCAATCCAAATTGGCCAGGTAAGTGATACACTTGCCTTGTCACCAAAAGTTCGAATAATTCCAAATTTACTTCCTCTTTTAGGTACCTTCCTAATTGAGCTCGAAATCCTAGGGGCCAACGTCTACTTAATTTTATTAAGGTGGGTGAATGCAAGATGAAGGAATTAGTGATTTGTGGGCCAAGGAAAGGGTGATGAAATCCCTCACCTTATCTTGTAATTGGTGGCACCCTTAAGATTGATTAGATGATGCAACACACAAAGAACAAGATAATAAACACTTATGGATGCACTACATTACGTGTATTATTCTAAATTGTACGTACCTCTTTCCTCCAGCAATCACCACAATTGTATAAGATGGAAATCAATAAATATAAAAAAAAACTAGATGATGTGATCCTACGTGAGAGAATGAATGATGCAATAAATTGGTTTTTAACAATTAACTAACTAATATTTTTGAATTTTTCAAATATTTATTATTTTTTTGGAGTTTTCAATAATAAAAGTGGGAAGAAAGAAAAATAGAGAGGTGATACGGAATACCGAAAAGTGCTTTCGAAAATTCCAAAAGAGACGGAGAGGCCTCCTAGCGATCTTCTTGTCCAAACTTTCCTCCGCTTCATGATTCCCTAAAAAAATAAAGAGAAAACAAAAAACTAGTCCGAAGAATTAAATATCAAGGAGTGAAAATTAACAATAATCCCCAGCAGCGGCGCCAAAAATTTGATGTGTAAAATAACTGGAAGTGCACATCGGTTATTTGTAGCAAATACAGGTCGATCCACAGAGACTATGAATTTTCAAAACCCTAACAATTTAAATCAGGCGAACTAGACAATAAGATTTGAGAGGAGTTTGCATTAACCTAATTAGCAAATAGATCAAATAATATGAAAAACCTAGGAATCTGAATCCGCTAATCAATCACAATTAATATCAACTCGCCCTAAAATCAATTTTCTTTTCTTCACAAATAAATTTTAATTAACGAGACAAGCATATACTATGAAACTTGTTATCTAACAATAACCCATCAAAACTTCATAGAGCAAGCATAGGCTATGAAAAATAAATCCGGTAACAATAATACATCAAAATCACTTTGTCAATTAAACAATTAAGCACCAAGAAAAATCATGAGAATCAAATAATAGGAACGAGAAGATATCAAAGCAATTAAAGTAACTTCATCTTCATCCTAGGGAACAAATTTAGCTACACTTGATAAAAAGATGAAAAAAAACAAATAACTAATTGGGTGTCTTGGGTGTTGGATGTGTAAAATACAAGAGGGGAGACCCATATATATAGGGAAAATATGAGGGTTTGGGTCTTGGAATACAAGTAGGATTCTTAAAGTAAATCCTTCTTCTTCTCCAATAAGTATTCTATTTATCTTCCAATTCCCTTGACTTCTAGAATAGTCCACCTCCTTCCTTATTTGCTCCTTTTCCAACTCAAATTCTGATTTTATTTATTTTTCTATAAAAAAAAGTAAAACAATTTATTTATTAATAAAATTACGAAAATAGACAAAAAATAGGTATTAATAATATGCAATAATATGGACCTATCAATGATGAATTTAGAGTTGATTCCAATTCATTCCATTGATAAGAAATCTAAGTGTCAAGTGTGTGTAACTGCTAAACGAATAAGGAAACCTTTTGATAATGTTGTTAGGGATTCAGACTTGTTAGATTTAGTTCACTCTGACATATGTAAATTCAGTGTTGTGTTCACTAAGGATCACTGTAGATATTTCATTAATTTTATAGATGATTGTAGTATATATTGTTATGTTTATTTGCTTAAACATAAGGATGAAGTACTAGATAAATTCATTATGTATAAAAATGAAGCTGAAACACAAAACGGCAAAGTACTTAATTGTTTGAGGTTTGATAGATGTGGTGAGTATACGAGTACCTTGTTTAGTGAATTTTGCGCAAATAATGGTATATATAGTTCACGAGGTTACTCCACCATACACACCTGAGTCTAATGGATGGCAGAGCGAAAGAACAGAATTTTAAAGACATGATTAAAAATATGCTGATTAATTTTGGGTTGCCTAAGTACATGTGGGGAGAGGCTCTGAATACGGCTTGCCATATTCTGAATAGATTCCCTCTGAAACATATGGATGACCTTATGAATTATGGAGAAAGCGTAAGATAAGTTTGAGTTATCTTCGTGTGTGGGGGTGCCTTGCTAAGGTGCTTGTCCCTTAACAAAAGAGAAAGAAACTAGGTCCGAAAAATGTTGATTGTGTATCTTTCTGGGCTATCTTGAAACCACTTCTGCTATGAGATTTTTAGTATTAAAATCTGACATGGATGGTATTTTGGCGAATACGATAGTTGAGTTTCGTGATACAACTTTCTTTGAGGAAGTGTTTCCTATGAAGAATGGTATACTTTGGGTAATTCTGAGAATGATCCTACTCACAGATTAAGTTCTATTCTTGATCATGTGGAAAAGATGACAAATATGGGGGCGGATCCTGGTAGTAGTTATAACGACTCGTATATTTTATTATTTAAATGTATAACTGTTAAATAAATAATAAATAAAATATGTGTATGGGTAGTGTCAGCAGTTAATCATGTGTCATTATTTTTATGTGTGACTGTGGATGTATAGGGATTATTTGTGTAATAAGTAGTGAGTGGTATTGTTCTGTTCTACTTTAAAAAGTGGATTTAATTGCATATTTATCTCCATAAATATTTGGATGATCTCTAAAATTGGTTTTATAATTTTATAATTACAATAATTATTTTTGGGACTTTCTAAAATTGAGAAATCAATATTTCATTAATTATTTATGTTTAAAAGATTTTTTCTGAGTGTGTTTAATGCTAAAATCCATATTTAATTATGGAAATCTTCAAAAATTATGAAAATTATATTTTATTAAGTTCGTATTATTCTGAGAATTTTAAAATTATTTCAGAAATTTTTGAGATTTATTTTACCCGCGCGTTGATTCATTTATTTGTTAAAAGCGGGTATAAAGTGTGTTTTAAAAATTGTTTTAAAATTTCGGAAGTTATATTTTTATTCTCTTCGGGATATTTATAATATATTAAGATGATTTTCATGATTTTCTGGGATCGTTTTAAATGTCGCGGCGGTTCGATAAGTGCAATATTCGGCCCCCGAATAATATTTGGACACGTGTCAACTTCATATATAAATGAATTGACACGTATCCTTTAATTTGTGATACGTGTTGTGCAACTATGTTAATAAAAAACAACAACAACAACAACAAACCCCCTTTTCTTCCTTCGTCCCTGTTGCAGTCTATTCCCCTCATTTTCTCTCCTCGTTCCTTCCTTTCTTGTCTCCTGTTTCATTTTCTCTCCTCGTTCCTTCCTTTCTTGTCTCCTGTTTCTTCACCTCGCACTCCGGTGAGTTGAGCCGGTATTTTTCGGCGATGCTTCCGATTTCTGCCCTATTTCCGATTATATATTTATATATATATGTGTGATATGTGTGTGTGTGGTTATGTGTGTGTGTGTATTGTGTATTGTGTGCATGTGTGTGAAGTGTTGTGTGCTTGGAGGTGGAGGCGGCAACGCCGCCTGTGGCCTTGTCTTGCTCCGTCTGTTCTGTGTTGTGCGGCCGCGCGTGTGGCTGCGTGGGTTTCGTTTGGTTCCTGTGTTATTTTGCAGATTATGAATTGAAATATTATAATATAATTTTTATAATTTATGCAGGATTTTACTTGAGTAATTTCGTGATATAAATTATCGTATGTGCGGGAAATTGTTAATAATTAATCGACGAAGTTTCGCGTTGGAAACCCGAGAATTTATCGGGTACCCGTGAAATTTTCCCGCCGTCCGCGATGACTTTTACGAGCGGACGGTGGACTGTGATGACGTTGTTCTGAGTCCTAATCTTTTAAAATAAATAAAAATAAAATACGAATAATAATAATAATAATAATGATTAGTTGATTTAAATCGGTGGTTGGGAAATTATTAAATGTGGATTGCGTGAATTGGACTGAATGGATTGGTTGTGATATGACGTCGAGTTGTTCGACGGGTAGGCCGATAAACAGAGGAGGTGCCGCCCGAATTTTTGGAAATTAAATTTTGAAAATTGCGGGAACGTATCCTGTGTATTATCGGGAATACTAATCGAACGCATAACTACCTCATTATAAATATTGTATGAATCATAATTACGTGTTGTGATGAAATATTTTGCAAAATATTCGATGACCCTGATTTACTGAAACGATGCTTATATGTATTTTACAAAAGTAAATGCCAAACCACGTTTTGGGTATGTGGACCCTAACTGTTGGATGTGTTATTGTAATGTAATAATGTATATAATTACGAGTCGGGTTTGAATATCGTTGGGTAGAATTGGTATCGAGGATATGTCAAGCATACCTAGACGTCTAACGTAGGGTATTTCGGCTATGTAGGTTCTAGTCGAAGAACTCAAGAATTGATATCGAACTAAGATAATCTAGTGATCAGTCGACAAGTGCCTCGAGGTTTCCAAGTGAAGAACCCTGAGAGTCTTGGATACTATCTTGAGATAGATTGCTGCGAAGCAGGGATGTCTTCTAGTGAGACAGTCATTTTCCCATGAGAGCCCGAATGTTCAAGTTTATCAGAAACAGTCAGTGATAGTCGTAACGCTCTGCAAGGCAAGTACCCTGACCATTCTTTTATGGTTCAGTGCATTTGAATAGCTAAATGTTTTATTCTCGTAATGGAACAGAAACGTTTTAAGTTGTGTACCCCCTATAGTTATAAATCACTGTTTTCAAATGATTTAGGGGAAAAGTAACTTCGAAAGGTACCTATCTCGAATGAAATGATTTGTGAAAGGGATTTTATATGTTTGCTGGTTAAATAAATGATTTTGAAAATGAGATAGGTACAAGTGTTTTGAAAACTGGATAAAACAGTCAGATATGGGATACATTGGGGCCAGAGTAGGCCTATTGAGGTTGGGTAAGAGGCTAATTCGGTTGCGCGCACTATAAAACCGATTAGTCCAGCAGGTCAGAGGCCTAGCTAGTCTCTGAGTTCCGGAACAGGTGAATAAGATGGAAGTTGGAGCCGTCTGGTGTTGATAGCCTGATCAGCTGTCTTCACATATCCGCTACGTATCTGATTTGGTTTTGTGTGATTCCCGTAGGGGCATGAGTAGTTGATATAGCGGATTTGGAAATGAAAATGGCATGCTAGAATTATTCTCTGGTATTTATGCACAGCACACTACTGATGTTGTTGTTTTACAGAGCATGCTAGTTTTGATATCCAGTTTATACATGTTTTACATGTTTCTGGCAAGTTATGAATTTTGTTCCTATGACTGCTTTACTTTAAATCGTTTTTACTTATTATTCATATAGTGGTACTGCTGAGCAATTGATTGCTCACCCTTGCAGAATGTTTTACTTATGCATTGCAGATGCCTAGGAGATTCTTGCGCGGTAGTCAGGGCAGAGTTCCAGCTCCTGTCGTGTCAGGCTCCTCTGAGGTAGTTGTGCTAGACCAAAGATGGTTTGTTGAGTTGTTGTGTTAGGTTAGCTGCGTCATGATGATTGTTATTAGTTAGTTGTAATTTAAATCATAATTAAACCTGAAAAAGATCTTGGTAAAGGGATCGTAGATATATCCTATCATTGAATTGTATATCTTATGATTGTGGTTGATGACGTCAACTCCTGACCCCGGGGTTGAGACCGTCACAGTTGGTATCAGAGCTACAGGTTTGAGTCCCTGATTTAGGTTAAGAATTGAGTCAAATGAGTGAAAGAAGGTTTATGGGTAGATGTGAGTCAGCAACTCAATCAGAGGAGCGAGTCTGTGAGTTTAGTCAAGGGTTTCAGAAGCGTAACCCTGACGTTTGTTGAGGATTGACTGGAACTGCCCTAACCTAGAGTACGTCCCTTTGTATATGTATTATTAGTAATGTTCGGTAGAGATTTCTAGTTTTCCCTCGAGAAAACGAGTCTGATTGCGAGGATTCAGTGTTGAGCGGGCCCTTGTTGTGTCAGTTGAGAAGGCGCCAACGTTATTTCTAAATATCGCCTTTTCTATGTTAAGGAGTGTTATTGGCCTGATGGTGTGACCTCGGTAAGCTGAATGGAAAGACAATCATTAGCGGCTGCTATAACAGTTAAGTCTCAAAGTGAATGAGGACCAATACGGTGGTGTATATCTTGATTCCTTATACTTCTTTCTTGAGACCTATTTTGTTTCCGGTGTAATTATTCCTATTTCTTAAGTTATTTATTTTCCTGTAAGAAAGTTGTGAACCCGAAGTAAGCTACTTAGGATTCTGTTGATCTCATTACAAATCAAATTCACCCCTTCCTAATTGTGAATTTTCTTTCGAACCTTGTTTCTTATCTCGGAAATTTTATCGGTTGACTGGGGCAAACAATACATATGAATTGACCATTTATCTATGTGACAAAAGGGTCTGGTGGGACGCCACCAACTTATGTATTGTGAGCTATGCGGTACTAAGACTGGCCATCTTATGTATTTGTATGGTGGTTCTAAGTCATACCTACATCTTCTTCATAATTTCTTCTTATCTGATTCCCTTGAGTTGAAATACCTTTTAATATTCTATGATAATGAATTTTTATGATTGGATGGTCCTCGTTATTGAAAGCAAGTCAGAGTAACTGTCAGAAAGAAGAAAAGCATTATATCAGGGTGTTATTTAAGAGTAATGGAAACCGTGAGAGTTTAGGAACCAAGGATGGAGTTATAGCCTGGGGAAAGGTAACTCAGTGATGGTTGAATCACTTGAGGGTAATAAGAAATCATCCTTAGAAAAATGGTTGGTTGAAATTTGGACCATGGTGCCTAGAGGAGTCTAGCATTCCTTAAGCGTGACTTGAATTAGTAGTGGGCTCTGTGTAATTGGTGGCTGTTGTAGCCGGCCAAATTCCCTTGTATATCAGATTGGTGTTAATATAGTAATATGGCAGTGATGGGAAGTTGGTCAGTTGCTATTGTATTGAGAAGTCATACGGCAGTGCTTAGTTTTCCTGAACTGTTATTGATTCTGCTATTGTCATTGTTGTTATGATTGCTAGTGCTATTAATCTAGATTTCTTTTGTAAATGGACCCCGATATTAAGGACATGGGTATTTTATTGGGCAACATTTTCCTGATACAGGTGCACCGTTTAGACGGTGACATTTTATAAAACATTTTGTTATGTTTTGAATAAACTCATTTATATATTCCAGGAAAATGTCACCCAAGAAAGTTACCCAGTCTAAAGAAAATAGTAGTAGTGTTGCGGAGGGTCCAACTATAAATGAAATTCTAGATTTGTTACGTCAGCAGTAGCAACAACAGTTGCAGTTAGTCTAACAGGTTCAGCAGCGATAACTACTGTTGCAACATCAACAACAAGGAGTGAACCTAAGTGTTTATTTCAAATTTTTTTCCAGAATTTTAACCCTTCTAAGTGTAAAGGTGAACCTAATCCAGTAGCTGATGGAGTATGGTTAAAAGAAATGGAGGAAGTTTTCAACCTCGTTCAAGTAAGTAATAACCTTAAGACTGATTATGCGAGTTACTTTCTTAAAAATGAAGCAAATTATTGGTGGGCATCCATTTGAGCGTTAGAAGGAGAAGACCCTGTTTCTTGGACAAGATTTACAGAATTATTTTGGAGGAGTATTTCCCGATGGTTTAAGAAATCAGTTGGAAGACGAGTTTCTAGAACTGAAACAAGATGAAAGAAGAGGAAGTGTGTTGGAGTGGGAGGCCAAGTTTACAGAATTGGCCCGATTAGTTCCTGAGTATGTAAGTGTGGAGATTCAAAAAGTAAGGAGGTTCCAACAAGGGTTGAAGCCCGAAATTCGCAGGGGAGTTGTGGATTTGCCACCCAGGACATACTCCTCCATGGTTCAGGTCGCCCTAGTAATGGAAGGTGACCATAAGTTGATTGTTAGGGACGAAAGTGATAAGAGAAGGAAGTCGGAAGGTGTTAAGGATTTGAGAATTGGTTTGGCCGGAACATGAGTAAGAATTCCGGAGATAGAGTTTCTCTCAGGCTAGGTCCAGTGTTACTTCAGTTGCTTCCACTCCAGCCCAGTCAGTCAAGTGAGCAGTGGATTGCAAGTCCTGTGAAGGAGACGTAATGATACATACAAAAAGAATGTGCGATGTTTCAGGCGTTTAGAAGTTGGGCGTAGTTGTAGTTGATCTGACACCCTTCGAGCTAGAAGAGTTGATGTGATTTTAGGATTGAGTTGGTTGTCCTGTATTATGGCAATGAGTGGTTTCAGAAGAAGCGAAGTGTAAAGTGTACATAAGCCAATAGTAAGGTAAGTTTCTGGATGCAGAAGCAATATAAGGCGTGACTAGCGCATGTAAAAGATAATAATAAGAAAGTACCTCAGTTGAAAAGAATCCACACAACAAGTGAAATCCCAAAGGTTTTATCGAATGACTTATCAGGATTACCTTGGAATATAAGAGAATACTACTTTGTGAAGTGTTGTGTGGACATAAGCGTGAGTCCTTACTCTATTGAGAGAAAGTGGAAATAGAGATAGTGTTAAGTCCTGAACTAATTCAGTTCATCCAGAGTATAGTGGTATTGATTCAGAAGAGAGTTAAAACAGCTCGGGATAGACAAAGAAAGAAAGCAGATTTGCATAGAAAGAATATGAATCTATAAAATTAGGATTGTGGTACAGGCAAAAGTTTCACCCCGAAAAAAATTGGTTAAATAGAAGGGACGAGTAGAGTCCTAAATGTGTTGAACCGTTCCAGGTATAAGGAAATATAGGTAAAGATGTTTAGGAATTGGTGTTGTCACCGCAGTTGCAATATATATATATATAATATGTTATACGTGTCAATGTTAAGGCGATATGTACCTGATTCAAACCAAATCGATGATTTAGAGTCAAGGGGCTCTTATCCGAATTTGTTTTGCATAGGATGATCGATCCAAATTCTGAGTCGTTAAGAGCGAATCCCTAGGAATGAATTTATGTCTATAGTGAGTATGTTTTGAATAAATCCCCGAGTAGAAGAGTCTACCTGAAAGTGGGTCAGATATGCTTGACAAATATCCTCAATTGTTTAGTTAGATCAGATTATGAGGACATAATGTTTTTAAGGGGGAAAGAATATAACGACTCGTATATTTTATTATTTAAATGTATAACTGTTAAATAAATAATAAATAAAATATGTGTATGGGTAGTGTCAGCAGTGTATTGTGTGTTATTATTTTTATGTATGAATGTGGATGTATAGGGATTATTTGAGTAACAAGTAGTGAGTGGTATTGTTCTGTTCTACTTTAAAAAGTGGATTTAATTGCAGATTTATCTCCATAAATATTTAGATGATCTCTAAAATTGGTTTTATAATTTTATAATTACAATAATTATTTTTGGGACTTTCTAAAATTGAGAAATCAATATTTCATTAATTATTTATGTTTAAATGATTTATTCTGAGTGTGTTTAATGCTAAAATCCATATTTAATTATGAAAATATTTCAAAATTATGAAAATTATATTTTATTAAGTTCGTATTATTCTGAGAATTTTAAAATTATTTCGGGAATTTTTGAGATTTATTTTACCCGCGCGTTGATTCATTTATTTGTTAAAAGCGGGTATAAAGTGTGTTTTAAAAATTATTTTAAAATTTCGGAAGTCACATTTTTATTCCCTTTGGGATATTTATAATATATTAAGATGATTTTCATGATTTTCTGGGATCGTTTCAAATGTCGCGGCGGTTCGATAAGTGCAATATTCGGCCCCCGGATAATATTTGGACACGTGTCAACTTCATATATAAATGAATTGACACGTATCCTTTAATTTGTGATACGTGTTGTGCAGCTGTGTTAATAAAAAAAACAACAACAAACCCCCCCTTTTCTTCCTTCGTCCCTGTTGCAGTCTATTCCCCTCATTTTCTCTCCTCGTTCCTTCCTTTCTTGTCTCCTATTTCTTCACCTCGCACTCCGGTGAGTTGAGCTGGTGTTTTCCGGGGACCCTTCCGATTTCTGCCTTGTTTCCGATTATATATTTATATATATATATGTGATATTTGTGTGTGTGGTTATGTGTGTGTATTGTGTATTGTGTGCGTGTGTGTGAAGTGTTGTGTGCTTGGAGGTGGAGGCGGCAACGCCGCCTGTGGCCTTGTCTTGCTCCGTCTGTTCTGTTTTTTGCGGCCACGCGTGTGGCTGCGTGGGTTTCGTTTGGTTCATGTGTTATTTTGCAGATTATGAATTGAAATATTATAATATAATTTTTATAATTTCTGCAGGATTTTACTTGAGTAATTTCGTGATATAAATTATCGTATGTGCGGGAAATTGTTAATAATTAATCGGCGAAGTTTCGTGTTGGAAACTCGAGAATTTATCGGGTACCTGTGAAATTTTTCCGCCGTCCGCGATGACTTTTACGAGCGGACGGTGGACTGTGATGATGTTGTTCTGAGTCCTAATATTTTAAAATAAATAAAAATAAAATACGAATAATAATAATAATAATAATTAGTTGATTTAAATCAGTGGTTGGGAAATTGTTAAATGTAGATTGCGTGAATTGGACTGAATGGATTGGTTGTGATATGACGTCGAGTTGTTCGACGGGTAGGCCGATAAACAGAGGATGTGCTGCCCGAATTTTTGGAAATTAAAATTTCGAAAATTACGGGAACGTATCCTGTGTATTATCGGGAATACTAATCGAACGCATAACTACCTCATTATAAATATTGTATGAATCATAATTACGTGCTGTGATGAAATATTTTGCAAAATATTCGATGACCCTGATTTACTGAAATGATGCTTATATGTATTTTACAAAAGTAAATGCCAAACCACGTTTTGGGTATGTGGACCCTAACTGTTGGATGTGTTATTGTAATGTAATAATGTATATAATTACGAGTTGGGTTTGAATATCGTTGGGTAGAATTGGTATCGAGGATATGTCAAGCATACCTAGACGTCTAACGTATGGTATTTCGGCTCTGTAGGTTCTAGTCGAAGAACTCAAGAATTGATATCGAACTAAGATAATCTAGTGATCAGTCGACAAGTGCCTCGAGGTTTCCAAGCGAAGAACCCTGAGAGTCTTGGATACTATCTTGAGATAGATTGTTGCGAAGCAGGGATGTCTTCTAGTGAGACAGTCATTTTCCCATGAGAGCCCGAATGTTCAAGTTTACCAGAAACAGTCAGTGATTGTCGTAACGCTCTGCAAGGTAAGTACCCTGACCATTCTTTTATGGTTCAGTGCATATGAATAGCTAAATGTTTTATTCTCGTAATGGAACATAAACGTTTTAAGTTGCGTACCCCCTATAGTTATAAATCACTGTTTTCAAATGATTTAGGGGAAAAGTAACTTCGAAAGGTACCTACGTCGAATGAAATGATTTGCGAAAGGGATTTTATATGTTTGCTGGTTAAATAAATGATTTTGAAAATGAGATAGGTACAAGTGTTTTGAAAACTGGATAAAACAGTCAGATATGGAATACATTGGGGCCAGAGTAGGCCTATTGAGGTGGCGTAAGAGGCTAACTCGGTTGCGCGCACTATAAAACCGATTAGTCCAGCAGGTCAGAGACCTAGCTAGTCTCTGAGTTCCGGAACAGGTGAATATGATGGAAGTTGGAGCCGTCTGGTGTTGATAGCCTGATCAGCTGTCTTCACATATCCGCTACGTATCTGATTTGGTTTTGTGTGATTCCCGTAAGGGCATGAGTAGTTGATATAGCGGATTTGGAAATGAAAATGGCATGCTAGAATTATTCTCTGGTATTTATGCACACCACACTACTGATGTTGTTGTTTTACAGAGCATGCTAGTTTTGATATCCAGTTTATACCTGTTTTACATGTTTCTGGCAAGTTATGAATTATGTTCCTATGACTGCTTTACTTTAAATCGTTTTTACTTGTTATTCATATAGTGGCACTGCTGAGCAATTGATTGCTCACCCTTGCGGAATGTTTTACTTATGTATTACAGATGCCTAGGAGATTCTTGCGCGGTAGTCAGGGCAGAGTTCCAGCTCCTATCGTGTCAGGCTCCTCTGAGGTAGTTGTGCTAGACCAAAGATGGTTTGTTGAGTTGTTGTGTTAGGTTAGCTACGTCATGATGATTGTTGTAAGTTAGTTGTAATCTAAATCATATTTAAACCTGGCAAAGATCTTGGTAAAGGGGTCGTAGATATATCCTATCATTGAATTGTATATCTTATGATTGTGGTTGATGACATCAACTCCTGACCCCGGGGTTGAGACCGTCACAGTAGTTCTACTCGTAATGAAGTAGAGGAACCTAGAAGGAGTAAGCGTGTAAAGGTAGTCAAGGACTTTGGAAGTGATTTTATCATTTACTATGTTGAGGATGAGCCTTTAACTTTCCGTCAAGCCATGGATTCTTCGGAGTCAAGGCATTGGAAAGGCGCATGAAAAGTGAGATTGACTCTATTGTTTTTAACGGAACATGGGAGTTAGTTAATCTCCCTCCTGGGTGTTCTACTACTGGATATAAATGGATCTTCAAGAGGAAGCTCAACCTTGATGGCTCAATAGATAAGTACAAGGCTAGGCTAGTTGCTAAGGGATTTAGGCAAAAGAAAGGCATTGGCTATTTTGATATATACTCTTCTGTTGCCCGAATGACAACAGTCAGAATACTGATAGCATTGGCTTCTGTACATGATCTTATCATCCATTAAATGGATGTAAAGACAGCTTTTCTTCATGGTGACCTTGAAGAAGAGATTTATATGGATCAGCCTAAGGAATTTGTTGCCTCTGGTAATGAGAGGAAAGTATGTAGACTAGTCAAGTCCATTTATGGCCTTAAACAAGAACCTATAGACTGACATAATAAGTTTGATGAAACGGTTTAGACTTCGAGTTTTTAGTTAAGAAAGTGACAAGTGTGTCTACTATAAGGTTAGAGGTAATGATTGTGTGATTGTGTGCTTGTATCTAGATGATATTTTGTTGTTTGGAACCAATATTGAGATTATTAACAAGACAATGGATTCTTGAAGAGGCGCTTTAAAATTAAGGATATGGGTGAGGCTAGTGTGACTCTTGGGATCAAGTTGACTCAGTCGAATGATGAAATAACATTGTCACTGTCTCATTATATAGAGAATTATATACTTGAGAAGTACGGTTATTCAAATTGTAGAATCGCTAGTACACCATATGATTCAAAAGTTGCCATAGTCCAGAATAGTTCAAGAGTTCATGTGTCTCAGTTAAGGTATTCTCGGATTATTGGGAGTTTATAATATCTTTCTAATGTGACTAGACCAGATATTTCTTATTCTTTGTCTAAGTCATCTAGATATACAAGTTGTCCAAACAAGACTCATTGGGAGGCACTGGATAGAGTTCTTAGATATCTCAAGGGAACTATTTCTCTTGGCTTGCATTATCGGAGATTTCGGGGGTACTCGAGGGTTATAGTGATGCAAGTTGGATAGCGAAGAAATCCGGTTCCAATGGAGTGACTGGAAATGTGTTTACCCTTGCGGGTGGAGCAGTGTCCTCGAAGTCTTCTAGACAGACTTTGATTACTTGGTCGACTTTTGAGGCTGAGTTGTGTGCACTTGATGCCACGAGAACGGAGGCTGAATGGTTACATGGACCCATGTCAATGTTACATGTAGTAAGCAAGCCGCTTCCTGCTATTTATGTTCATTGTGATAGCCGTACAACTGTCGACAAGTTCAGAAGTGTGAATTATAATGCTAAAACAAAGAGACACATCCAACTTAGACTGAAGTCTATAAGGGGTCTTGTGTCTAATACGATTATTGATGTAGAGTTCATTGGAACTCAAGATAACCTAACTGATCCTTTGACTAAGGGACTTGAGCATGCTGTTGTCCTTCAGTGTAGGTTGGGAATGAGACTGGTAACCCATTATAATTCGTCAACAGCGGGAACCCAATACACCTGATAGGAGATCCCTTTAAAGTGTATTCAATGTGGTAATAACAAGCTGTGAGGGTGAATCGGTAGTACCTTACTATATACTAAGATACTTATGTTAGTGTTTGTGCCCTAGAGACAACACTATGATATTTTAGTTTAAGACATTAGGATTATTAATGTTTATGTTCTATCGATTATTCTCTTTATAATTTATTAATTCTTAATTTACTGCGATATAAATGTTAGATTAATAATTATCCTTGGAATATGATATTCAATTCTATATCTCTAAGTACGTGACTTAGAAATTAGATTATGAGAATAATATCAATATTCCAAAAGGTCCCTAGTCGACTATTATTATTAAGGGACAATAATAATGCATTAAGACTAGTGTGTTTGTTGACAGATGATCACATCTCATTGATCATATGTATAGTGATACTAAAGTCAAAGACACAGGAAGATGTACATGTACATGGTGTTGAACATACCCGATGTAAGATTCTACATGTTTTTTGTGTCAAGAGTAATTCTCACGGTGATAATGATGTAATGGTCCTTAGACCTGAAGTCATTATATTTCTATACGAGAATTAATATACATTAATTCCATTAAAATTTATCCTTGACCGGTAATGATAAAAGTGGACATTGGGTATATTGTGAATCGTATGAGAAATATGAATGATCTAGAAGGGATTTAACCCTCCTATTTTATGAGTGATATTATTGGCCTCTTGTGTGAGCTAGACTACGAAATGTGTGGCCACGCTCAAATATTGATTTGATATGATAGTCTACTCATTGATCAAGGAAACTTGGATTACATTATGATGATGATGATGATGACACATTACATGCCTTTAGTTTAATCTATAATATCTGGTTAAAGGGATTATATTACATTGTACATTATTCACGAAAGGTTTAATCGATCACCGATTCAATTATTATTACTTGGGTAGCAATGATGTATTACTAGATGCCGCTCATTGTTTACGATTTTAAATTAGATTTAAAATTCATTGCCAATGTAATAATAACCTATAGGGTCACACACAAAGAATGTTTGAAGGATTATTTAATTTAAATTGGAATTAAATTAAATTAATGTAATTTGAATTATTTATAATATTAATTAAGTTTGACTTAATTAATTAGATAAATAATGATATTCAAATTTACTAATATTAATTATGAAATTTATTTGTTAAATAATTAAGTGAGACTTAATTATAATACAAATAAGAATTTCGAATTAATGATAACTCCTAATTAGTTAAGAGTTATAATTCGTTTTTCTACTCTCTATATAATATCTCTTGTGTGGCTGATTTTTGTGTGTGCAAGACTTTTAGTAAAACTCTAGTCACCAAGGGAGAAGATGGAGAGAGCAAGAAGAAACGAGTTTGTGCTAGTACACATTCAATCCTTGCGTTCAAGCATTCGTATGGATATCGATAGAGCGTAGATCGCGAGAGCGGGATGCGTGGTGATTGAACAAGTTTTGGATCTCCAGTAGTCAACCAATTGGTAAAGCTTCTTAAGGTAAACAATCTGATCTACGAATTAAATATATGTTTTTCGCATGGATCCTGCGGTGGATTTCGAAAATTTTGATTTTTATGTTTTTAATTACTGTTTCCGTTGCGTTTATGTGCTCGAAACCCTTCAACTTATGCATCTGATTCTATTCCCTGTAAACCTAAAAGATACTGTTGCTGCAAGTATTGCAAGAGTTATTTGAACTCTGGATGGGGTCAAGTCATTTGACGAGATGACAGAAGTACATCTCTGGAGATGCCCAACTAAGCGAATATAATTGCATGGTCGTAATTAGAGGAAATGGTTATTCCTCGAAACACTCGACGAACAGGATCGAGACATGACCATTAACGTCTCAAAGCTGGAGATTGGCACCATAGCCTTGACTTGTCGTCGTCTATGGAGTGTGGTTACACCCAACAGATAAAGATTCAAGGTGAAACATTCCATCTGTATCTGGTAGCCATCGAAGTAGAGGACTTATGAGGGTTCAAACTCGGAAGGGTACCGACTCTGAAAAACATGTCATATATAAATCTGGTATGCAATTTAATTATGAATTTGTGGGGGTTGTTAGAAAATGGAAAATTTGAGGCATATTTTATATATGTTCTTGATATGATTTCCGGAAGTTAACACTTGGAGGTTGTTTCTTGGCATGAGGACTTAAAATTTCATGTTTGGATCTAAAATATTTTCTTAGTGCCATAAATATATTGATACAAAGTTGCTTGTTTGAAATGGGTTATGGGGATTTTGTCCCACATTGATATTGTAAAAAAAAAGATATTGAGTTTATATAGCATCTTGTGTTAGTGTTTTTTACAAGTAATATCATAAGTGGAATATTTGTGTGACCTAGTGCTTGTGGGAACTCTCATACGCTGAATATATTTTGTAATTGTAATATTAACTAATCAGGATATAATATAAATAATAAAGAAAATCCATTTTGATTATCATTTTCTGTTTTGTTACTTGAGATACCACATCGAATAAAATAGAAGAAGAGTAACTTGAGATGCCTATATATTGATGGGTATACTTGAGATAAAAAAATATAAGTCTGAGTGCCTATCTCGCAAACATATATGAGTTGCATAGATTTTTTTTATGGGCAAACTGAGGTGCGAGTCGCCGTTGATCGCTGCTGGTTTTGTCGTCAGATTGATCTGTTGTCGTTTTATCTTGCAACTATATTACTGCATCTCATCACAACGTAAGTGGGGACAATAATCTCTTCAAGAAACAGTAAGTCATCTTGAAGGGTAGTGATATTATAGTTTGTTATTATCTTCGTGTTTTGTTTCGTTATTTAATTATTTATTTTTTTACCTTGTTCTTGTTAATATATATTAGCTTAAAACCCGTGCGATGCACGAACGTCACATATTTGTTTTAATATTTCATTATTTTAAAAAAAAAATACTTGAATTCAATTCTTAATTTTGTTCATTTAAAATTTTAAATGATATGACCTCATGATAATTATATAAGTAAACATATATGTTTATAACCTTTTAAAATATTTAAACTTATTTAAAGTAATAACATTAGTAAGGGGGAAATATTATTTTAATGATTTTTTTATTGAGGGTAAAAATATAATGTCTCCATTATGTTGATACCTTAAATAACTATTATTTTAGCATGATGATTACTTAATCGATTAACTATAACTCTATAAAAGATATTTGAAAATGCAATATTACTGATTGAACGATATATTTTTATTGATAATTTTAAGTGTATTTTAAAAAAATTATGTTTTAAATAAAATTTGATTTTTAATTTCACATGAATAGGATACTAATTATAATTAGTCTAATATTAATTTGATTTATCTCGGATCAATGATTTACATTATTTTATTTTAGCCCGATGCTCAATACACCGACCAAATCAAACTAATTATTTTTAGTGTATTTTTTTTTTAAAATTCCGGATCAATAAGATAATTTTGTTTTAGACTGAATAATTAGCATATATGTTTTTTTATTGGTCGGATTGTATTTTTATTTTAATTTTGTGTTAGTCTGAATCATTCTATAATGTATTTTTTATCTTAGATAAATAAAATATATTATATTATTTATCAAAGTTCATTAGTATAATTTTTTTAGGAGAATTGATAATATTATTATTTTATCTTAACCCGGATCACATTATATATCAACCAAATTTTAAGAATTATATTTAGTCTGTTTAAATTTAATTTAACCCGAAGTAACAAATTAGAATGATATATAACTCGATATGAATTAAGATTTAAATTGATAGAAGAAGTTGAATTTAACAAAAATTATAGTGATATATAGTTCGATATAAAATAGAATTGAAATTGGTAAATTAATAGAGGAAATCGACTTCAATATCAATTAGAATTAGAATTGATCTACCCAGTAATTAGAATTAGAACAATTAAATAAGGGTAATTAAGTAATTTCAGTAATTACCGACCGACCGACTACCAAACTTTTAATGTTTCGTCTATTATAATATAGTATATATATATATAATTACCCATTAGTTAAAATAATTATACCCAACCGGCACTACAACAAAATAGGCCCATTACGACGGCCAACTTACGACGGAAAAAAATGTGCGCCCAACTTACGACGGAAAAAAGTAAAACGTCGTAATTATTTATGACGAAATCCAAAACCGTCGTAAGTTTATTATTTTATTAATAAAATTATGCACGACACGATTAAAAAAAATGAAAATTATTTGAAGTTGCGACGATTTAAACATTTCGTCGTAAGTTAATTATTTTTATTAAAATTTTAACTTGAAATTAAATAAATAAAAAATTTCATCTAAATTTACGACGAAATATTTGTGAAGGAAAATATTGGAACATCTAATTTACGTCGGAAATTAAAAATCGTCGTAAGTTATCAAAGAGGGAAATTTAACTTTTTCCCCAATTTTTTGGCGGAAAAATAAAAATCATTTGAAATTGCGACGATTTAAACATTTCGTCGTAAGTTAAATATTTTTTTTTAAATTTTAACTTGAAATTAAATAAATAAAATTTCATCTAAAGTTGCGACGAAATATTTTTGACGGAAAATTTTGGAACATCTAATTTACGACGGAAATTAAAATTCGTCGTAAGTTATCAAAAAGGGAAATTTAACTTTTTCCCCAAAAATTTGGCGGTAAATTTGACCTTTCTGAATTTTTTTGCAGATAATAATTTATGACGGATTCCTTCGTAAATTAGCACATCCATACGGTTGTATCGTTGAAAAATATTTTTAAAATAATCGAAACACTAATTCAGGATTAAACATTAGTTAGCTGTACTAGTCAAAATGATGTTTGACCGTTAAAATGGCAAGCCAAATAAAACTATTTTGATATGAAATTTTGGTTATATCACTAATATATATATCTATTGACATCTATATGGTTGGATCGTTGAAAAATATTTTTAAAATAATCGAAACACTGATTCAGGATTAAACATTAGTTAGTTGTACTAGTCAAAATGATGTTTGACTGTTAAGATGGCAAACCAAATAAACTTATTTTCATATGAAATTTTGGTTATATCACTAATATATATATCTATTGACATCCATACGGTTGGATCGTTGAAAAATAATTTTAAAATAATCAAGACACCAATCATGATTGAATACTAGTTAGATGTAGTAGTCAAACATCGGGTTGACTGTTAAAATGGCAAAACAACTAAAATTATGTTGATATGAAATTTTAGTTGTATCACTAATATATATATCTGTTGACATCCACATGGTTGGATTGTTGAAAAATATTTTTAAAATAATCGAAATACTAATTCATGATTCAACACTAGTTAGCAGTACTAGTCAAACTAATGCTTGACTATTAAAATCTCAAACCAAATTAAATTATTTTGATCTGAAATTTTGGTTATATCACTAATATATATATTTATTGACATCCATACGGTTGGATCATTGAAAAATATTTTTAAAATAATCGAAACATTAATTCAAGATTCAACACTAGTTAGCTGAACTAGTCAAACTGATGCTTGATTATTAAAATGTCAAACCAAATTAAATTATTTTGATATAAAATTTTGGTTATATAACTAATATATATTTATTGACATCCATATGGTTGGATCGTTGAAAAATATTTTTAAAATAATCAAAACATTAATTCAAGATTCAACACTAGTTAGCTGGACTAGTCAAACTGATGCTTGACTGTTAAAATGTCAAACCAAATAAAATTATTTTGATATAAAATTTTAGTTATCACTAATATATATATATATATATCTATTTACATCCATATGGTTGGATCGTGGAAAAATATTTTTAAAATAATCGAAACACAAATTCAGAACTAAACACTATTAATTGTACTAGTCGAACTTATACTTAACTGTTAAAATGACAAACCAAATAAATTTATTTTGATATGAAATTTTGGTTATATCACAAATATATATATTTATTGACATCCATACGGTTGGATATTTTAAAAATATTATTAAAATAATCGAAACACCAATTTAGGATTAAACACTAGTTAGCTGTACTAGTCAAACTGATGCTTGACTGTTAAAATGTCAAATAAAATAAAATAATTTTGATATGAAATTTTGGTTATATCACTAATATATATCTATTGACATCCATATGGTTGGATCGTTGAAAAATATATTTAAAATAATTGAAACACTAATTCAAGATTCAACACTAGTTAGCAGTACTAGTCAAACTGATGCTTGACTGTTAAAATGTCAAACCAAATAAAATTATTTTGATATGAAATTTTGGTTATATCAATAATATATATCTATTGACATCCATATGGTCGGATCGTTGAAAAATATTTTTAAAATAATCGAAACACTAATTCAAGATTCAACACTAGTTAGCTGAACTAGTCAAACTGATGCTTGACTATTAAAATGTCAAACCAAATTAAATTATTTTGATATAAAATTTTGGTTATATAACTAATATATATTTATTGACATCCATACGGTTGGATCGTTGAAAAATATTTTTAAAATAATCGAAACACTAATTCAAGATTCAACACTAGTTAGCTGGACTAGTCAAACTGATGCTTGATTGTTAAAATGTCATACAAAATAAAATTATTTTGATATTAAATTTTGGTTATATCACCAAAAGTGGATTTTTTTTTAAATTTACAATTAAGGGTAATTAGATAATATATAATTTATAAGTACGTGTAATTTGGTAAAATTAATGAAAGATTGTAAATATCAATATTGATGCTAGTTATCAAAATCCATGCTTTTGAATTTAGATTTTCTGGAATCTATTAAATTAAATTATAATCTTATATCTTCCCAAAAAAAATATTATAATCTTATTTCTAGACGGACAATTGTTTCCGTGAGGGTTTGTTTGCTGGATAGAAATTATGTCGAACAAGAAAGTATATGGTATGAAACTAAAAGGGGGAAAATATTTTTAAATTTACAATTAAGGGTAATTAGATAATATATAATTTATATAAGTACGGGTAATTTTATAAAATTAGTGTGTACCAAAAAACAGGTATCGTAAATTTTTAATATTTTTATATAATAGTAATAGATATGTTATACATTTAGCCCAACCCACAAATTAATAAGCCGACCCAGCCCATAACTCCCGTCAAATCCGGTCAAAAACCCTATTATCTCATTCATCCACTTCTTCTTTTTTCAGATCCGCCTCTATCCCTCTTCTCTTCCTCTTCTATGACTTCTATCTTTTTCTCCTTCAATTACGGCTCTGTTTGGGATTGCTGTTAAAAATTGCCGTGCTGTTAGAAAAAGTGCTGCTGAAAAAAGTGCTGTTGTAAAAATCAGATGACTGTTTGGTAATTTTTTTGATACGTATATGTATTGATGCAAAAAATTAAAAATAATGATGCTTTTGATAAGGTTTGATGGTGAAATCAGCATCTGCTTCCCGCAACAGCTGAAAAACAGCTTTTTCTAAAAGCATGGGGGACTTGTTTTCTCTAACAGCAGCTTTTAGGCCAAAAACACTTTTCCGAAAAGCAGTTTTTAAATTTTACCAAACAGTTTTTTAACTGTTTTTCAGCAAAAAGTTGATGTTGCTGTCTGCAACAGCAATACCAAACATACCCTACATCTCTCAAATCCTGACCAACACCGTATGTAATATACGTATTCCCAATCTCTCAAAATCTAGCCATTTCAATCTTTCAAATCTCTTAATTTGGTGTTGGTAATGATGATCAGTTGTTACGTATGTGTATTCTTATATGTGTGTATTGATTTTAATTTGTGTGTATATAGACGACGAAGAGGTAGCAACAAGCATGAACGTGGTTTCCTCTTCATCACAAGTCTTCAATCATAATTTTTAAGTATTTACGATCCTTTGTTTTCATAGCATTTGTTAAAAGACAAGGTCAGGTTACATTTGTTTGTGCAGTACCTTGTACATAACACAGTGCCTTAATTATATTAGTTTCTTGTTTTGTAAACATGTTTTGGTTAGTCTACAGAATGTACTTGAGTTTTGGTTATGGCTTATATAATCAAAGTTTCTTTCAAGATACAATTCATTATTGTAGAAGGGATAACTTGAGTGGGGAAATTTTCAAATAAACGCCAAAGAACAAATTGTGTCATCCATCACTCAAGTTAGTAACTTTACTTAATAATTTGTTTAGTTTCTTGAATTTATGTAAAGGGCTGTTGGGAAATATAATGCTCATTGTGATTATTTTGGCATTCTTGATTATTTTTGCAGGTTGAAGATACAATTGGTCAAGTGCAAGAAGTGGGTTCCAGTGTTTTCGATGTTTTAAGCAAAGTTTTTGGAGCTGTTTCTGAAGCGGTAAATCCCGGGGTTGATGCAGCATTGCCTATCTTGCAGCAAGCTGGAGACCAGGCTGGGAAGTATGCTTTTCCTACAATTTCAGAAGCTTCCAAGAAAGCTCAAGAAGCAATAATGCAAAGCTCTGGATTTGATATGGAAACTGCTGCTAAGGTTTTCAATTTTCTTTCGATTTGATATTTTGCATTAGGAACTTCATATTTTCCTTTCAAATTTTCATCAAGCTTGCTACATGGTATATCCTTAATGTATTAGAAATTTGTGCTTTTTGTATGGAGCTCTGATCTTGAAATATCGCTAGCATTATAGTACGAGTACAGCGAATATCCCTTTTCTCTTGGTAGTAACAAGAAGTTGAGTGTTTGAGACTCAATGCAGGCGTGTGTGTTATTATCAGGATTAAGGCCATGTAAAAATTTTGTATGTCTTTCAAAAACAATGTTCAGTTGTATTTTGACAAAATTAATGTTCTTGAAAAGTAAATTAGAAGTTCAAGAATTAGGGGAAACTCGTCATTTCTTGGCAGGATGATATCATTAATTGTTGATAAATTGATTAGCATGTTTATCGTCATTCGTAACACATTGTTGAATCATATATATAGGCTCACCACTGCTCTGACTATAGCATCATCAACTGCTGAAACCATCATTTCAACCGACCTGTGGCATTTGCAGGGACTGGCGGAGCATTATTCATTGCATATTTGCTACTTCCTCCAGCTATAATTTTATGGGGAAACCGTACTTTATGCTCCAAAGTTTGATATGCAGACTGCAGCCTTATGGCTATCTCCAGTAAGTTTTGGAAGATCACTTCCTATTTTCAATTGATATCTAAAATTCAACTTCAAAATATCAAAGAGGTTCTAGTGCATGCTTTAATAACTTGTTTTGGAACAGCTTATAGCTGCTTGTGCTGCGGGAGGAATTTGGTCTTACAACAAGCACAGACAAAGGACCAATGTGCACATAATGGCCTTAAACCTTGTTAAGGCCTTTTTCTGATTTTTTATTTTTGTTGACTTTGGGGTTTATTTGTTGTTATGGTCATTTCTAATTTGTCAGAGTAGTTTAAAATTGTTTGGTGGGCAGAAACGTCTTGAAAAATGATGTCGGAAACTGGAAATCTCACCGGATTTGGTAAATTTCTAGTTTCCGGCGAGTTTTTTTGTCGGAAATTTCTAACTTACGATGCATTTTTCCGTCGTAAAATTACATTTTATCTTATAAAAAGTGGGTCCCGTAAAGTAATATCTGACGTTTTTTCCGTCGTAAGTACAAAACTTACGACGTTATTTTTCGTCGTATTTTGGTATCTTACGACGATATATTCCGTCGTAAGTAGATTTATTATTTTATTGAGTATGTGGGCCTCTACTTTCTAACTTGCGACGCAATTTTATCTTGTGACGAAAAAACGAACTTACTACTCGACCAAAAATGACGATTTTTTTCCGTCGTAAATGGCTCAATTACGACGATTTCAGTTCAAAAAAACCGTCGTAAATGGCCAGATTTGTTGTAGTGCGGTGTGTATATATATTTATGTATTGTTATTTTTATATATGTAACATTAATGATAAAAATATTTAAATATTTTTGTGCTGACATCGTAGATTTGTACTTTATTTTTAAATCTCCAACTAGTTGAAAGTTGAAACCCTAGATGTGTAAATATTTATAACAAACTAGTCGTAAATATAGAAGTTAATCTCAGCTTGGTCCAGAAATCTCCACACAAGTCCAAGACATAGCAAGACTTATCTTATCTGGTTTCTCTATATTCGAAATTTTATTATGGTCAACAAAACTCCACATTACCCAGAAAGTATGGATAAATCAGTGTCTCTAAGTCAGAATTATGTGAAAGTGGTATATCGAAAATGTTCGAATTTGTTCTAAATTTAATAGATCAAGAAATTGAGGGTGCAAGGTGAAGAAATGAAATGTCGAATTTAGCATCTGTCAAAGATTTTGAGCATAAACACCTTTGATATAGATCTCGTCCATCCCTTTATAACTAACTTTACAAAGTCAACCACCTCTTGGACAGTGATAAGGTCAGAAACACGCTAGACAAAATTGCAGAAAATAAAATGCTTCTGTAATTTTGTTAATGACCTAATTAAGGACTTGATCCGTAAGTACAAGACTCGCATAGTATGGCAGTTGTTTATTTCTGGTTCGTTAATTGCCAAGTTTATAGTGTTAATTAATTACATGGCTTCAAATGTGTAGAGAAGCACTATATCAAAAGCTAAGCACAAACAATATAATCCCTCTATTCAGAAATACTAGTCTTTCTTGACAAGAAAAAAAATATCCTATATTTTGTTCATCTCTATTTTCGATGCAAAATTTTTCTTAAGTTTGAACTATATTTATTACTAATCTATCTATACTATACTATTATAAGCAGAACATCCTCTATTTGATAATCGGTTGTTCGATACTCGGTACAGTTGTTTGGTACGATAAATAACAACTGTCAGATCTAACGTCAGAAAGATGAGAACCGTTTGATGCAATAATAAAATATTATTATATTAATATTAAAACTGCTCTCATGAATTCAGGGTTCGAACCCCGTTTACAGCTTATTATATTTAAACTTTTATATTCTTTGTTTTAACAATTTCTACAGGTTCAGAGCTCGGGTCCCGTGAACATATTATATTATATTATATATTTTCAGTCAAGTCTTAAATTATTATAAAACATATATTATTATAACTTATTATATTTTTCAATTTATTTTTCAACTATTAAAAAATTATATTATAAAACATATTATTAAAAACTATCGAATGTTAAAAACAATTCGTGCATCGCACAGGTCATAGGCTAGTTATTAATGATAAATCTTCTAAACCAGGAAGGTATTTATATAAACTAGTACATGGCCCGTGACTAGTAATGCACAAAAAACCCACCGGGCCGGGTTTTGACCGGGTCTTAAAAAGTGCGAGCTTTGACCGGGCGTTTCGGGCTTTGATCGGGCCGGGTTTTTCGGGTTTTGACCGGGTCGGGCTTTTCGGGCTTTGACTTTGACCGGGTCGGGCCGGACCGAGCTTTCCGAAAATGTCAGAGCCCGTTTGGGCCTTCGAGGCGGGCCTAACCGAGCTTTTTTTCGGGTCAGATCGGATCGGGCCGGGATTTTTTATAATTTAAATCGAATCGAGTTTAATTAGAGATTCCGAAAACTACATGTGTTAACAACTAGATCATCATAAAGATGGACTCCCTCTGTCACATTCATTTCTATACACTTTCCTTTTTTGGATGTCCCATTCAGTTCTATACATTTCAAACTTACCAAAAATAGTAAGAATTTAATAATATAAAAATCAACCACGTCCACTACTTTCTCCCACCACACTCACTTTATTCATTAAATATTGATAGGTCCCACCACTTTACCCAATTTTATACCTTTACTCACTAAATTATAATTTTTCTTTCTCTCTCATCCCACTACCTTAGCAAAACTAATATTATTTTAATCAATTTCTTGTCCTCCGTGTCCAAATCATTTGTATAGAAATGGTTAAGAGGGAGGTAGTATTAGTTTGCATTGAATATAATATGAAAATATTACTTCGTTGAAAATATTTAAGTTTGGCAAAAAATAAACATGTTTATAGAATAATATGTTTTATCAAATATTATCCAAATATATATAATGTACTTATTATATCTTTTTTCATTAATCTTGCAACAAATTATATAAATAATATTATTAATCACACATATGTAAATATATATATATATATGTGTTTAAAGTAATATTTATATCTATATTAAATGTAAATTCATAAATATATAAGAAGATATGTTAGAATAATCATATTTTAACCGGGTTTTTTCGGGATTTTAATCGGGCCGGTTTAAGGACCGGGTCGGACTGAAGCCCGGACTTTTAACCGGGTCGGGCTTTGCCTAAAAATATAGGGTCCGTCGAGGCCCTTGGCCCGGGCCGGGATCGGGCCGGGCTTGACCGGGTTTTGATCGGATCGGGTCGGGCCAGATTTTCGGGTCCGGGCTTTTTGTGCATTTCTACCTGTGACCGTGTTACATAACAAAATTCATGCATTATTATGATTAAAGTTAAAAAAAATTCAGCAAATTATCAAAGAAAATATAATTTAAATCATAAATGTACATGTGTAATGAATTTTATTGGTAATAAATATAATAAAATATAATGAACATTTATAAATTTTGATAATTTCAAAAACTAAGCGGTCCATTTATAAAAGTTGAAAAGTACATTAAATTATCATTTGTAGAAAACAAAACTAGCCAACACCATAATACTCTTAAAAAAAATTAGTAAAAAATAAAATTTGGCTATGAATATCTTCTGTTTGGAGATGTCAAATATCTGAAATTTTTATTTATTAAACTTCTGCCTCCTTATTCACCTACAAATTTTTGCTATGTACAAAGTTTAGTTCAAAAAATTAAATTGAAGAAAAAGATATATAATTATATAATATTATATTTGAATTACTTTCTTATTATCCACAACTTCAACCATGTTTGAATCCATAAATCTATCCACCAAAATTTTCCTATCCAATAAAAGTGTAAGCGTTAATTATTTGCCTTTAATAACATGGTTGGGAACTTGAATTGTCTAAAACAAATACAAATGTTAAATTTAAATTACCCGAAATTCCAAAATAAGTTTTAATGTAATTAAACAGAAGTTCAAAATTTAAATTCCATATTGGAAACTATATCCTTAATTCTGAACAATGTTAGTGTCCAACTAGCTAGCCAGGTTTATATATGGTAAAAAATCAGCATTTTGGAGCCAATTTGACTTCTTGCGACAAGCCTGGAAAGGGGCTTAATTTGGGGCCATTGTATGAAGTTGAATGGAATGTGCAGAGTCATAGATGCTCAAATAATGTGCTAAAGAATCTGACATATTGAAGATATTATTCCAGATTAAGCTTAAGTGGTTGACTATAAATTGAGAAGTTTTAGAAGAAAAGAAAGCATAAGCAACTATCAAATCTGCAGGTAGGTTCAGGAGGAGAGGTCTTACATGAAGACAAGAGTGTTTGTTTGATAGCCAAGGATGACTTGCCTGCTCTCATGCAAAAGGGTTTTTAACCGAGACCCCAACGCTTGAGTTTTCAGGCCGGTCACCTTGGCTAATTTGACACCCTCTTATCTTTTCATGCTAGCCCCCCCCCCCCCCCCCCATGCCATTTGCGATGCAAATTCAGGTGATTATTAACCGGCATTGATCATCACAAACTTATATGTACTATAACATATCTTGATTTTTTTCCCAATACAATGCTAAATTAATGGACTTCGATTGTATGACCAAGACTCGGTTCAAAAGTGCAGGAACAAGGATTTAATATTTCTTTCTGTTAAGCAGATATTAATGATTTTAATTCATATTTTCGTTGTCGAATTAAAATCATATTATCTAGATAACCCTATATATATCTTAAGGTTTTCAAAAGTGAAATAGTGTGTCTGATGATACTATGTTTTAAATACAATTGTTATAAAGTTTGATTGTTTAATTGTTTAATTGTTGGAGGTATAAAAAGAGAGCTTTCGTCAACCTAAAGTTTATCCAGAGTGACGATTAGAAAGTGCGACTGCCACATACCGACTCCTCTATCTCAATCTCCTAATCAGGTCTATCTTAATGGTCCAGAAAGACGGGTGAATTGTTATTTTACTCTTTAAATTTAAAATGTTGACAAATTAGTCGCTGGCGTTGTTATCACTAAAGTCCGGTCCATACGTGTAGATCTGTTACATGCTACTATATATTATTTTGAAAATAGTTTATATATCAAGAAGAAAAACAATGAAATCTTATCCCCACCGACATATAACATACGTGTCTTGTTATGAGGAAGCCACAGTATCCAGGACAAAGTGATACGTGTCACAATCTTGTTAAACTGAGCCCCTCTACCTTGCCTTTATAAACTCACACCCCCCCCCCCTCCTGCTTTGGCATCACTGCAACTTAGAAGCAATTCATCAGCAATTCATCAAACAATCAAGAAAATATTGAAGTCAGTTGTGTATAATTTTTGAAAATGGCAAACATGGGAGGAGGATATGGACAGCGCGGGGTTGATGCATATGGGAATCCAGTTGGTCGGACAGACGAGTATGGGAAGCCTATTCAGCAGGGGGTTGATGCATATGGGAATCCAGTTCGTCAAACAGACGAGTACGGGAACCCTATTCAGCACCCTACCGGGGGAACCATGGGTGATTATGGCACTGCTGGTGCCACTGCCACACATGGTGTTGGTTTGTCTACTGGCACTCATGGCCAGTCCCAGCTTCACCGTTCGGGTAGCTCCAGCTCCAGCTCTGTAAGTAGTACCTATATATACATGTCCTACTATTAATATATATAATATAATTAGTATGTCTATTAACTCGGTAAATATTGTTTGATATGTAGTCTGAGGACGATGGAATGGGAGGGAGAAGGAAGAAGGATAAGAAGGGACTCAAGGACAAGATAAAGGACATGTTGCCAGGTGGGCACAAGCAAGAGCAGCAAGGTTACACTACTGCAACTACTACTCCTGCTACTTACGGGCAGCAGCCTCATGAGAAGAAAGGAATGATCGACAAGATTAAGGACAAGCTGCCCGGCACTGGTCACCACTGATTTTACAACCAGATTCAGCTTCCTGACTTACGATTATGGTACTACATATGTGTGTTTTAATAAAATGTTGCATCCTCCACTGCTTGTAAACATTGTTTCTTCTGTATTTGGATGAGGCTGCGTTTATGTACATGTGTTGTTTTTCTACTTCAGTGTGGACTGTAATATCAGTTTCATATATATATACAAGTTATGTTTGTGAAGTGAGTGGTTTTTTAAAGGTGAGTGATAAAATGACCTTCTTATTTTTAACTCGTAACGACTCCATAACATTAACTTTGATGAATTCATGTTTACTCTCCCTTTTTTCACATTTTTTAAATTTTCAGTTGTCACATGCTTTTTTTTTTTTTTGACGAAAATGCAATTTCAATACTCATTCAAATCATTCAAGATACAATGTTTGTTTGACTTTAACTGGAACAGAACCTCCAGTCACAGTCAAAAATGCAATCAGGATAGATATATGCAATCATAGATATATGCAATCAGGATAGATATGGCCCACCTGAGCTAGTTCATGTAATCAGGATAGATATGGGACACCTGAGCTAGTTCATGTGCTGACATATTCGCAGATCGCTTAATAAAGTACAACTCAAAGTTGTTAAAATGACTCCTCAATCTCCTGCAATCCTCAATTACTTGCCCAAACCTCGATCTCATTGGTGTTGCGCTACGAATCAGTTGCACAAGCAGGCAGTCTGATTCGAGTATAACCGAGCTCCACTGTCTGTCCTTAGCCCTACTCAAAGCTTCCTTTATGGCCATGGCTTCCACCATAGAAGGATTCAACACCTCTGCATACTGTTTTCATTTAGCTCCCAGTAAGCTGCCATCATGATCCCGAGAGATGATGCCAATGCCACATGGTCAGAAAAAATTGCTGCCATCAGTTGTCACATGCTTCTTAATATCAAGAAGAAGAGAATTTTATTTCGGTACACAAATCATGTGTGGGGGGTTGAAGATTCGTAAATTTCATGTTCGAGATATCAGAGAAAATTAAAAATAAAAAATGTGAAACAACTAATTCCGAAGCTAATTCTGCCCTATATTTTTGTTAGTAAATTTCTTGTTTAAATAAAGCTCATTATCATAATTTAATGCTTATTTTTACGTTTTACTATAAAACTAGCGTAAAAGCCCGTGCGAGCACGAAATATTATTTCGAAGGAAATTTTGTTTATAAAAAAATAATTTTTGAATGCGATAAATGATTCTTTTAACTTTATTTTATATTCATACATCAATTACGTAATAATGAATAATATGTGTTTATAAATTTAATTATATTTCGTAAAAATTTAAATAAATAAATATGCAATAAAATTGAGATGACATAAAGGTCATCATTGTATTGTTTTTTTTTCTTTTCGTACTTAGTGGTGAAAACTTATTTTCTATTATAAAGTTCAATTCTCGCTATACTTAGTTTAAGGTATATAAATCTAATTACTAAAAAAGTTAAGACTACATTATCTTAATAAAAATATTTGTAATTTGTTTATAGTGATATGCATCGGGTCACTTCGGGGTTAAGAGGTGTTATCCCCGATCCGCGAATCCACCTGGCACCCCGAAGGGAGATTCTTTTCATTTCCGATACTCACCAGAATAGGGAATCATGCAAGAATTCTGGATATAATTAAAATAATAATTTTATATTTTTAATAAGTTTTTTTTTCAAAAAACACAATCTACCAATTCGTATTATACAAAAATATTAATAATATCTCATATTTTTTTACATCAAATCATATTAAATTTGATTTACAATATAAAGAAATGACAAATTAAAAAATATTTTAAATTCTAATGTAAAAAAATTGATTAACATAATTTTAGATTATTTTGAAAATAATATAATATTTGAAATTACTTTTTATAATATTTATTTTAATATATAAATTATTATATATACATATAATCGGGATTGGGGAAATGGGGCGGGGAGACACTAATTCTCAACTACGCCTCGATCCCCGAAATTTGTTAATAATTCCTCTCACTTATCAATTGTTAACACTTAGGTTGACTAAATGGATTTATATATGTGAAATGAGTAAAACAATTTGGAAAAAAATGGGTAAATGAATAAAAGTGTAAGACATTTTAATATTTATAAAAAAATATTCTCTCTTAAAAAAATAATAAAAATAAAGTACCCTCAAAAAAATATCATGAAATGAAATATATAAAATTTTCAAAATGTGGGTGTAAAAATAAATATTGTCTAATTTAATAAAACTTTCAGCACTAATTTTCTTATTTTGGAAATATATTTTATAATAGATAATGAAATGTACTACATTTAATATATTATTTATACTAAGTCATATTTTAATATTTTAATTTTTTGTTACTGCCGGACTAATCCAAATTATTGTTCCAAAATTCGAGCATTTTAGCCAAGATATCGACCGAGTACACATAATCAAGCTTATTCACGAGTTAATTTTTCATTATTCGAATAAAATCCGATTTCGAGTCTAACTCGGATCAAACTTATACCTACTCGGAATAAAAAGTAAGAAGTTTAAAATGAATAGAAGGTAAAAAAATGTTAAACCAACACAATTACCTAATTATTTAAGAGTCTTGCAAAATTTACTTACTAATCTTGCTGTGTAATATATATGTCCGATTTTGTACAAAATTAAGATTTTTACCTCCGTAATGAATTATAATTGATATTTTTTCTGGTATTTAGGAGTATGTATACAATAATGATTAAAATAAGGTAATGTATATTGTTTCGGTTGGTTTCATCTTTAAAGTAATATTTAATTTTTCTATAAGATACATATTTATACTAAGCGCATCTCTAATCACATCTTTACATGTCATATTACTTCATTTTTTACTCTATATATGAAGTTATGGGCTCCAACGATGAATTACTCTATCTTTATAAATACATGATAGCACTGTCCGGCTCCAAATTTGGAGTTACACTATAGATATGAAGATATTGGTTTTATAATAAACCTTCTCACATAAATATTTTTTTTATCTGAGTTCTCATTCCATTTACTCCCAGATTAAACCAAATATTTTTGATTCGGTAAACACACAAGTCAAACTAAATTAAACGGAATTATGATTTTTTAAAAATAAATCCAAAAAAGTATAAAAAATATTTAATTTTATGATATATATATATCATAACAATTACAACATAATTGATAAATAATTGATATGTGTGTGTGCGCGTGCGTGTGCGTGTGCGTATAATTATAAAATTTAAATTGCTACTATATAATTGTATAAACTATCATTTTATCTACTGAAAAGTTAAAATTTAAAAGGAGAAATTATAATTTTCTAATAAAATCAAAATTTATATAGCACAATGGTCTTAAAATGAAATTTAGTCACGGGTTCGATTACTGATACCAACACAATTTCAATACACTTTTTTCTTAAATAACAAAGTGGCGACATTTTTGAAATTTTAGAATAAAAATACAAAAAACTAAAAAGGCGGAGTCATATAAATTATATAAACCGGCATTTTATTTACTCAAAAGTTAAATTTTAAAAAAATAGAATTTGATAAAAGGAGATGGAGTGGCTTATGTAATAAGAATTTTAATTTTCACTAAAAAAGTTATGTAGCATGATGGCGGTTACGTGAAATTTGTGAGTATGAGGGAAGAGGTTTGATTCATATTCGATAACCAAATTTTTCTTATTTTTAACAAAAAATTGTGCAAGGATGGCGCTTTTATAATTTTTCAACACAAAAGGGCAAAATGGTGATTTCACACCCATTCAAATGGCTCTTGGAGATGTCGAATTAGTTTTTAAAGTTAACTTTTTAATAAATTTAATTTTTTTTATCCGAATACTCATTCCAAGCACTCCCGGATTAAATCAAATATTTTTGACTCGATAAACACACAATCCAAACTCAATTAAACGAAATTATGATTTTTTGAAAAGAAATCCTAAAAAGTATAAAAAAATATTTAATTTTATTAAATATATATATATATATATATATATATATATCATAACAATTACAACAGAATTGATATATGTGTGTGTGCGCGCGTGTCTAAGTACAAAATTTAAATTGCAGTTATATAATTGTACAAACTATCATTCTATTTACTCAAATATTAAAATTAAGGAAAAAAATATAATTTTTTAAATAAAATTTTTAAAATAAAATCAAAATTCATTATAACACCATGGTTCTAAGATAAAATACAGTCACGGGTTCGATTCTTAATACAACTACGAAAACTAAAAAAAGCGGAGTCGCATAAATTATATAAACCGACATTATATTTACTCAAAAGTTAAAATTAAAAAAAATAGAATTTGATAAATGGAGATGGAGTGGCTTGTCTAATAAGAATTTTAATTTTTATTGAAAAAGTTATGTAGCATGATGACAATTACATGAAATTTGTGAGTAGGAGGGAAGAGGTTCGATTCATATTCGATAACCAAATTCTTCTTATTTTTAACAAAAAATTGTGCAAGGATGGCACTTTTATAATTTTCCAACACAAAAGGAAAAAATGGTGATTTCTTATCCATTAGAATGGCTCTTGGAGATGGATTAATGAATTAGTTTTTAAAGTTAACTTTTTAATATATTTTATTTTTTTATCTGAATACTCATTCCAATCACTCCCGAATTAAATCAAATACTTTTGACTCGATAAACACACAAGCCAACCTGAATTAAACGGAATTATGATTTTTTGAAAAAGAAATCCTAAAAAATTATAAAAAAGTATTTAATTTTATTATATATATATATATCATAACAATTACAACAGAATATATATATATATATGTGTGTGTGTCTAAGTACAAAATTTAAATTGCAGTTATATAATTGTACAAACTATCATTCTATTTACTCAAAAGTTAAAATTAAGGAAAAAATATAATTTTTTTAATAAAAAATTTAAAATAAAATCAAAATTCATTATAACACCATGGTTCTAAGATAAAATATAGTCACGCGTTCGATTCTTGATACCAACACAATTTCAATATATTTTTTGCTTAAATAACAAAGTGGTGGCATTTTTGAAAGTTTAGAATAAAACTAAAAAAAACTAAAAAAGCGAAGTCACGTAAATGAGATATAAACCAATATTTTATTCACTCAAAAATTAAAATAATAAAAATAGAATTTTGATAACAGGAGAGGATGTGGCTTATCTATTAAGAATTTTAATTTGCACTCAAAAGTTACATAGTATAGTGTTAGTGCCATGAAATGTGTGAGTGGAAGGTAAGAGGTTCGATTCCTATTGTATAAACCAACTCTACTTATTATTTTTAAAAAGATTGTATATGAATGGCATTTCTATATTTTTTCAACATAAAAGGGCAAAATTGTGATTTCACAACCATTAAAATGGCTCTTTTTACCCTTCATTGCCATATAATATATAGTAAGAGATACGGTTGTAATTGCATATTAATCAAATTTCATATTTTATTATTCATTTTATATATACACGAACTATATATCAATTTGCTTTTCTAAATTATCACTGATCAGAAGCGCTATCGTCAATGCTAGTGCACTAAATCTAAAAAGGCCAAAACCCAAAAATTATTTAGTTATTAACTTAATACTTTGAGTTTTTCACCTAGCTTACATATTTTAGCCTAAGAGTCAATAAATATCACTCATTTAATATGGGGTGTTTTGACAATTGATGTTACGGAAGCGATATTAAAATTTTATATAGACATCAGCTGTTCTTAAAATCGATATTTAAATTAATTTTTGAAAAAAAACAAGAAAAACACGCGTCCCCCAACTTAAAACGTTTTCCCCTTTGCTTAAAATCATTCCCATCCATTTTCATTTCCCCACATTGCCATTTTCATTTCCCCCCTTCTTTTACTATACTCTTCCTCCGTAGTCCAGTCAACTTTCCTAATCTATATTCAGATTTTTACACTCACTATACTCTAACTTTTACACTCTACTCCACTTACAATCTTCCACTTACAATCTTCTCAAGAACCTTAAATCTATATTAATCTACATTCAAGAACCATATATCGAAATCCCTAATTTACAAATTCTCAAATGTCGAATCCCTAATTAGCTCGGTGCTTTCAATTAGAATACTCGGTTCTTGCAGATGAAGCTAATATCTACTCGATTAACTTGTTATCTACCTCGATTTGTAAGTGTTCTTCTAATTTTCGTATAGAAATTTCAAATTTTGGGTTTTAATTTTACTTTTTTTAACAGATTAGTTGATTGATCATCTACAAAATAAGTTATTTTTCAGTTTTTCGTATGCATGTCTGTTTTTTGTTAAATATAATCATGTGTGTCCAATTTACGTTTGTATTTTTCAATTTAAACATCCTTTTTTAACATATTTTGTTCATTTCTTGTTGTTTGCAGGGCGTTGTGTTTGTGCTTCTTTGTTTGATGCAGTTACTTTCGTTCCTGATTATCTTGTTGTTGTTTTTTTATTCTTGTAAGTCTCTAAATCTATAACTATTTTGTATACTTGATTTGATAAGTTATTTTGTATGCTTGATTTTTTATTTAAATGATGTATATGTTTATGTTTGTTTCTTTTGTTACATACTTGCTTTGTTAAATATATTAGCGTGTGTGTGTATTGTGTTACATCTCCGATTTTATAAATGATAATTTTCGAGGTTTGTGAATTTGCAGTTTTATTCGGTAACTGATATTATATATAGAGTTGTTTAGGTGACGTTAATTTACAATTCTTTTTTCTTGTTTAAATGCTATGTTGTTTTGATTTTAAACAAATGTAAAGATGTATTATGTTTGTACCTCTGTTTTACACTGTTACTATATTTTTCTTATTTTAATGCACCTTGTGAATTTATATAAGATATGTAATTAGTGAATAATAACTAAAGTGGATATATTTATGTTGCCCAGTAAAGATACAATTGTTTAAGGGGGTTGGATACAATTGTATAAATGTTTCGAACAAGTAATAAAATATAACAGCTTTTTATATTTCCGATAAAAACTGTTACAAAATCCTCTCAAGAAATACTGATGTTCTTGAGAGCTGCTAGGTCGAATGATCCTCGAGTGTGTTTGTACTAAGTGATGACCTAAACTGTGTTTATATACTACATAGCTACAACAGATTAATCTAAGATATGCATTATCAAAAATAACTAAAACTAATACATATCTTAAACTAAACAGATAATGTCCTATAAATCAGACATAACAGATATCTGCTCCACATTATAAGAAACAGAACAAATCCTCTAATGCTGACTGTCTTCAAATATTGGTGTCATACAAATACTGATCACATACCAAATCCTGACGGTACATCAGATCCTGATGACATCCGAACAGCCAGATCATGAGCTTCTTCTGATCATTGAGAATTCAATATGTAACAATCTCCCCCAATTTATGCTTAATGCAATGAAGCATAAATTCCATTCTCAATGATTCCAAAACCAATCTACAAAATGTACAAGGAGTAAATCTTACTTCAGTATCTTCAGATAACTGACAGTTGTTCCAAGAAAGTTCTTCAATCTTTCTTCCTCCTTGTCTCGTAGGACTTTAACAAGCTTTTTCTTCAACTCTCTCTTCTCTTCAGTGTCTTCTCCAAGCTGATAGATAGCTGATCTTAACTTAGAAATTGAGCTTTTTCTTATCTCAAGATCACAAATCAACATGAAGCTTAAACTAGCATCTTCATGATCAGGACTGAAGGATAACTAAGGACTGTTGAGAAAAACTTGTAGCACTGCAGCTCCCTTTTTCATCTGCATTTCTTGACCAGTATAAGTTCTGTACTCAGGAACATAATCACCATTGTATTTATCATCTTTGTCATGACTCTTCTTCTGATCATTTCAAGTATCATAAAAGACCAATTTCTGGTGACTTTGTTCTCAACTCTAAGCAGATAGTGAATGTATTTCAATTTTATCACAGTCTTCATTAAGAGTTGCTGCAACGTAAAGCTTTTTACTTTACCATCTCTGAAAAAGTACAGAATTTCTTCTCTGACATCATTATCATTTATCTTTCTATGAACAATCTTCACAACTTCAACTTTCTCAAGATGTGAAGGAGAAATTCTTTCACCAAGATTTTCTGTCAGAGTATCTGTATCCAGTAGATCAGATTCTAAGATCTCCATACTGGAATGACCAATGCCTCCTCTGGTTCGAGATTTGATAAGTTTCAGTCTTTCATTGTATACCACCCAAGAAGGCTTCTTGATGGACTTATCAACATCTTCCTATTCTAAGATAGAATCTCTTAACCTAGCTGACAAAAATTAAACATGTTTGAACCTTTAGAATAATTGAATACATGGATGTCTTTCCATCTTCTATTCTTCTTGCCGATAGGAGCATAGTTTGAAGACGAATAATCAGTCTTTCCTTCTGCTTTATGCCATAACTCCCTCTTTGATTTTAAAACTCTCTGCAAATGTTCTTTGCATGCTTGATCAGCTTTCCTTCTATCAATCTTTTCTTTTTCATCAGCCTCTGAAATATGAGGAGTGATTAATAGAGAAGAAGCTGACTCATTTAATGCTTTGATCACTTTTTTATCAGAGTTAAAATCAGTTATCAGGTTCACAGCATCATGATCTGCTTTTACCTCTAGATTTACGTCTGCATCAGGAGTTACATTTTGAGTTGTTGTATCAGCTTGATCAACGTCATTGGCTGATCTTTTCTTCCTTGGTATAATCAACTCTTCTGGCTTCTGAACTTCTTTATCTTCTTCATTTCCTTGTACAGGAACATAACCCTCTCTGGATACAAAATTCAAAAAAGTAGAGTTAAATGTAGTCACTTGCCTTGATCCAGAAGTTCTTCCACCTCTTCCTCTTCCTCTTGCTCTTACAGATCTACCACCTCTTTTTCCTCTTCCTTTAGAAGTGTTAGCTTCAGCTTTAATTTGAGCCAAGAGCTCCTTTTGTTGCATAACTGCTTCTTCAGGTGTTAGATCAGGAAATTCTTCAGTTATATACCCAAGAGCACTCCTAGCATTCTTTTGCTCAAACTTCTTGTCTTTGTAGTACAAGACAATCTCTTCACCTCTTTCCTTATGTCTGTAAGGAAAGAACATCCCTTTAGCTTCTACTAAATTTGAGATTGTAATATCATCATCCTCAGGAGCACCAGCAGTAGTCTTATGTTTGGCTTTATAAGCACCAGTAGACTTCCTTTGTCCTGAAGGATCATTCTTCTTGAAATGTTGAAGTTGTTGAGCAGTAGAAGCAATTTAAACATCTGTAACTGGATTATTCTTATCACCATCATCATCAATATCTTTATCATTTGTCTGAATGGAATCTGGTGTATATTTTGTAGCAACTATCTTCTAATGAGGAAAGTCTAGAGGCCTTGCTGTCTTGAGATTTAACAACATCCTTGATGGTATTTTTCACACTTTTGATTTCAGCTGAGTGAGGTGTGTGAAGCAAAAATCCATCAATTTTCTCTTTGACACCAACATGGGACTTCTTCATTTCATCAAGTTCAGAGTGAATTCCTTTAACAGAAATGGTTAAGGCCTTAAGATGCAACTTCAGATCAGGAGTTTGAATTTCATCATAGGCCCGATGAATGTGTTGCAGGCCAACAATAGATTGGATAGAAGTATTTGCAAGTCTCCATTTTATAATCCCATTATGTCTGTCTAAAATACTCAGCATCGGGATTGTAATAAAAAGGATTTTCATTGAAGTGCGAAGAAGAACCAACATTGGACTTCTTAGATGCATCAATTGCAGACTTAAGCTGAGAGGTATCAGGATCATCGTCATCACTATCATTGTCAGAGTCAGACAAACCATCAGTAGAATGTGAAGAATCAGGCATAATTGCCTTGCCTTTATCCAGATTCTTTGCAAGAGATGTCTGTGGCTGATGGGATCCTGAAACAGAAACATGGTAACACCTAAATCTCTCTGTTCTTTTCAAGTGATCTCATCACTTCTCACACAATATATTACTTTTAAGAGTAATATTATTCTCATAGAAGAAACTTTATAAGTAAAGAAAAACTTATAAGATTCTTGTCTCAAAACTACTTCTCCTTTTGCCAGTACAGGAGACTGCCACTCAAAATATTTTTTTTTCTAAATCTGATATTTTCACACAGTCTCTCAGAAAGGCTCAATCGCACATATAGCAAAGAAATAAGAGATGGATGAGAAGAGTTGTCTGCTTGTCATATAAATAGAGGTAACCTCAAATAAGAGACTATTTATAATCATACAAATATGAGAATATATGAGAAGTTAGCAATACCGGAAGGTGATTCCTCAAGTGGAAGTGATGAAAGTGGAGGAACAAACAACACATTAGGATACTTTTTCAAACTAACAACCAGTAATGGATCATCAATTGTAGCTAGTGCAGTGGAAAGATGATTCTCAGTAGGAGCTGTTGTATCTTCAGGATTTGATCTGTCAGGAGTATGTGAAAGACCTTTAAACTGATGGTTCTTGTGGATTCTAAGACATGTGAGCTGCTTCAGCAATGCTTGGTGAAGGTTCTTGTGTGTTCTTCTCAAAAATAGGATCATCAATGATTGCATCCACTCATGATAGTATCTCCTGATGAGTTTGCTTTTCCTGGAGTAATTGAAAAGAGTCAGCAAGAAGATCACTCTAAGCAATATTAACAATGATCTTGCAGCCTCAGTGTCTACATCTTCCCTTTAAGAAGATGGTTCTTGTGTGACTGGATGTGTTGCAGTTGCTAAATCCCTTTGAGACCTAGGTTCTTGTGTACTAACATCTTTATCAAGAGGCTAAGTCTTCTTCTTCTTTCTGATATATCCAACTACTTCTTCACTTCTTCTTTTCAACTGGCTCTTTGCAGTTTTCTTGTGTTCAGCAGTTGCTTCAATTACTGGAAGTTGTCAAGCAGAGCACTAGCATCAATAGTTGGCTCCTTGATTCCAGTAGTATCAATCAAGTCATCAGGATTTTGATCAATGGACTTCTTGATTATTGATAAGGATCCTATTGGCATCTGATCATCTGAGTCAGAATTATTTTGTATGATCGGTCTTCTTTTCCTGATTGAAAAACAGTCTTCTTTCTTCTTACTCTCACTCAGTGAGGCTTGTTTAGCTTTTTGTCCAGATATGACAGATTTCTTAAACAGCCTTTTTTTTGTTACAACTGATGTCTTTTGAGAGACAATAGAGGAGGCTAATTTATGAGCTTGATGGGTTTGCTGTTTGGTAAAAGAAATGCTTGGGTTAGAAATAAGATAGGTGTTTTCTTGAGTCTTAGCATCAGGAACTGTGACAGAGGTTCCAGCATCGGGATTTGCAGGCACTTGTGTAGAAGTAGGTCTATTTCTTAATAGATATTGCCTGACCTCTCTAGGAAGAAAGGGTGGTCCTGAAAATTTCTTCTGTTCATCCCTTTTAATATGATTAGTGATTTTTTTTCAGAAATTTGAAAAACATGGAGTAATTTATCATCATCAAACATAGCATTAGGGCATAGAAAATTGAAAATTAGTTACAAAAACCTAGTATACCCTATTACTCCTGAAGCATCTTCTCTCCTAGCAATTATGAACTGTAATATAGTAATATCATAATCAAAATTACCAGAGTTAAGAAGAGAGTACCCAATTCTCAGGGAAGTGGATGGAAGAGCATCAAAGTTTGTTGTCTTATTCAAGAAACATCTACTGATGCTGTCAAAGAAAAAGTTCCACTCTCTTTTAGTTTGGTCCTGGCCAGTTTTACAATGGTTGTGATTTCTCCTTGATAGCCTAAAGTCCTGAGCATGTCAAACAGCTGCTCAGTGGTATGAGTATCAGGAGCACCATCAAGAGCAGGCAATCTCAAGGCTTGAAGCAGAATGTCAGCATCAACTTCACATCTTTGGAAGCCAGTATATGTTGAATTTACCACTGCTGTGTTCTAGACCTGCATGACAGCCCTGTATGACACCTTAACAGGATTTGTAAGAGCATACCCAATTGGACATAGAAGGAGAAAATCCTGAGTATCATGAAAAGATGATGGTAGCTGCTGATGTGTAAGCAGAGTTAAGTAATTGTTAGTACCAAATGTGTTTCCATGAATGATTGTGGTTTGACTGAAGAGTGGTGAAACTTCAGAAGTTGTCATGATGTGAATAACTTGTGAGAGAGAGTAAGTGTGAGATGTGCATAGTGAAACTAAGTGTATGATGAATTGTGTTACAGATTTTCTTCTGATTTTATAACTTCACTATTCAGAAATAGGTTTAACACACTCGTATGAATGAGGTAACTTAGCAAATTTGACTTCGAACAAGAAATAATTATTGAGTAATTGAGTTTGACGGTGGAGGAAATTGCGGAAGTAAATACAAAATACATACAGTTATATCAAGACACAACCGTAGAAATTTGTTTATCTGATAATCCACCATTAATCATTAATTAAGTGAGACAATTAATTGCAACAATAAAGCTTACTCAGAGATTGATTAACACTAATAATCTGAATTTAGAACGTGCTGACCTGTCGTCGGGATTTGAGACCTTTCTTCTGTCAGGATTTGACTAACTCAGGATATGTCGATTCAAATTCAACATTTGTTTGTCAAAGCATCACAAATTATTAGCAACCACAATTTTAATCAAAACATTCATCAAGAAATACAATTCAAGTATATGAAGTAAAGATTAACAGGCTTCAATGAAAATATTTACATGCATATAATACGAGATAAGCAAAGACTAAATTTTGCAAAGAGAAATTTCATTAATATATCAAAAGAGTACATTTCATGAAATTTGTAGATTACATGCAAAAGATTACAAGATAGACCTAGTCTAAGATGGTGAATATCAACAGCCTTAGTCTAAGAAGCCTGACAAAGCTGATGGTGAAGAGATACGGATGGATGATGTTTAATTATTCTTCCTACTTTCAACAAATAGAACAGCAAGATGAATGATTTTCTCCTGCTGTTTAAGATTGTGGAGATGAAATTCTCTTTGGAAAAATAAAAGATCATTTTTGATGTTGTTTGGAAGTTGTATCCAGATGTTGTATGGAATGTTGTTGATGGGATATGAAGTCTGAATTCCATTTTAAAAAATGGTCACAGTATATGTGCCATAGCAGTAAAACCAACTGGGGTTTTCCATTGTTCGAGAGAAATGAAAAGATGTGTTTGGGTAGGAAAAGATGTGATTTTACTAAAGGATGAGCAGTCATTTAAATAACCAAGAGAATATCAAGAGACTAAGAGACTGAAGAGTTAACTTAATGAATTAACCAAAAGATTTCTTTTTAAGGCGCGTCTCCCTAGACCGATGTCTAATGATGACAATGATATATTTATTCGGACATGCACAATTAGCAAATAAATTCACTTAATTTATCATTCATATAAAATAGAATACATCAAATATTTCTGGATTACTATCTAAGAATACAGCATTTATGACATCAGGATTTGATCAATATACATCAAGATTTAATCAAATAAAAATTGAAATAAAAATTTACTTGTCCCAATTAATCATACCAAGTTCATTCACAAGCTTTGTAAATGTTGCTTCAGGTAATGGCTTTGTGAAGATATCAGCCAACTGCTAATCAGTAGGAACAAAATGAAGCTCTATGGTTCCTTCCATGACATGCTCTCTTATGAAGTGATATCTGATACTGATGTGCTTTGTAAGAGAGTGTTGCACCGAATTTCCTGTCATAGCAATAGCACTTTGATTATCACAATAAATAGGAATTTTTTAGAATGATAATCCATAGTCCATGAGTTGATTTCTCATCCATAACAACTGAGCACAGCAACTCCCAGTTGCAATATATTCAGCCTCAGCAGTTGAAGTAGAAATAGATTTCTACTTCTTGCTGAACCATGAGACTAATCTGCCTCCCAAGAACTGACAGCTTTCTGATGTACTTTTCCTGTCTATTTTGCATCCAGCAAAATCAGCATTTAAATAACCATATAATGCAAAATTAGCTTCTCTTGCATACCAAAGTCCAAGAGAAATAGTACCCTTGAGGTATCTGAAAATTCTCTTTACTGCAATAAGATGTGGCTCCCTTGGATTTGCCTGAAATCTTGCACACAAACAAGTGGAAAATATAATGTCTGGCCTGCTAGCAGTTAGGTATAACAGAGATTCGATCATACCTCTGTAGGTTGTCACATCAATTATTGTACCTTCATTTGGATCAAGTTTTATAGCAGTTGTCATAGGAGTACTTGCAGTTGCACTTTCTTGCATATTAAACCTTTTCAGTAGATTTCTTATGTACTTGGACTGATTGATATAGTTGCCATTATCAGTCTGTTTAATCTGCAAGCCTAAGAAGTAACTCATCTCTCCCATCATATTCATTTGATATCTTGATTGCATCAACTTTGAAAACTTATCACACAGTGTTTGATCAGTTGTTCCAAAAATGATATCATCCACATAAATTTGAACTAAAAGCAAATCTTTACCTTTATTCAGATAAAACAGGATTTTATCTATTGTACCTCTTTTGAATCCACTTTCAAGGAGAAATTGAACAAGGGTTTCATACCATTCTCTAGGTGCTTGCTTCAGTCCATAGAGTGCTTTATTAAGTCTGTAAATATAATCAGGATGTTTAGGATCCACAAATCCTGGTGGTTGTTCAACATAGAATTCTTCTTCTAGTTCTCCATTAAGAAATGCACTCTTGACATACATCTGGAAGACTTTGAACTTCTTGTGAGCAGTATATGCCAAGAAGATTCTGATTGCTTCCAACCTAGCAACAGGAGCAAATTTCTCATCATAGTCAATACCTTCATGTTGGGAATATCCTTTTGCCACCAATCTTGCCTTGTTTCTGATGATTGTTCCATCAGAATCAGTTTTATTTCTAAAGACCCACTTTGTGCCCACAATTGACCCGTTCTTAGGTCTGGGCACCAGCTTCCACACTTCATTTCTTTCGAACTCATTCAATTCTTCTTGCATAGCCATGACCCAATCTGTATCCTTGAGTGCATCTTCTACTTTCTTTGGCTCTTCTTTTGAAAGTAGATTATGATACAAACATTCATTCTGAGTTGCACTTCTTGTCTTTACACCATCATCAGGATTTCCAATGATCAGATCATGAGTATGATCATTAGTCCATTTTCTGGCACTGGGAAGTGTCCTTCTGGAACTAGATGCTCCCCCTGAATTGTATGCCTCGTCAAATGCATTTGAGGCTCCCCTGAATCCGTTGGGTTATTTCCTGATGAAATATTGAGACTTGACTCATGTTCTTCTGATGTTGAATCAGCATTGGATTGAGAATAACTTTGAGATGATTCTGCAGTGTTAGCATCATCAGCTGACCTTTGTTGTTGCTCCACCTCAACTTGTGCAGGCTCATTAGCACAATGATTATCTTCAGAATCTGAAGGAGTGTCAGGATTTAGATCATCAGAATTTGACAGTTCATTAGAGTTTGATCTAGATTCCAACAATGCCTTTTCATTTGCAAAGATTAAACTTTCATGAGTGTCTTCTTCAAAACCAGGAATCTTCTTATCATCAAAAGATATATTTATGGAGACTACTATAGTGTGTGTTCTTAGATTGAACACTCTGTAAGCTTTTGATGGTGAGCATCCAACAAAGATTCCTTCATCAGCCTTTGATTCAAACTTTCCAAGCTGATCAATATGAGTTCTCAAAACAAAGCACTTACATCCAAATACATGAAGATGTTTGAGACTGGGCTTTTTTTTAGCATTTGATAAGGAGTAACACCATGTCTATTTATCAAAGTGACATTCTGAGTATAACATGTTGTGTTTACTGCTTCAGCCCAGAAGTAAGTGGGTAGTTTTGCTTCTTCTAGCAGAGTTCTGCCAGCTTCAATTAAGATTTTGTTCTTTCTCTCAACAACACCATTTTGCTGAGGTGTACCAGGAGCTGCAAATTGTTGTTCTATGCCTTTGTACTTGCAGAATTCCTCCATTTTTGAGTTCTTAAATTCAGTGCCACTATCAATCCTTAGAATTTTCACTTTATGAGTGGATCCGTTTTCAATTTGCCTTATGTGGTCCAGAAGAATTTCTGAAGTTTCATCCTTCCTGTGTAGAAAATAAACCCATGTATATCTGGTGAAATCATCAACAATTACAAGTGTGTACCTTTTCTTGTTGATGGATTTTATGTTCACTGGTCCAAAAAGGTCCAGGTGCAGCATGTGATATGGCTCAGAGATAGAGAATTCTGTATTTCTTTTGAAAGACACTCTTCTTTGTTTAGACTTTTGTCAAGCATCACAAAGACCATCACTTGAGTATAGCATGTTTGGAAATCCTCTTACAAGCTCCTTTTTGGCAAGTTCATTGATTGAGTTGAAGTTGAGATGTGAAAGCTTCTTATGCCATTTCCAGCACTCATCTACTGATGCCTTAGAGATAAGGCAAGTAGCTTCCTTTTCAAGACTTTCATGTAGCCTTGCTTCATAAATGTTACCATGTCTGTATCATATCAAGACAATTTTCTTTGACTTGTTATGAACGACTTCGTAGTGTGAGTCATAGAATACAACATGATAACCTCTGTCAGTGATTTGACTGATGCTCAGAAGATTATGCTTCAGTCCTTCCACCAGAGCTACATTCTCTATTGCTACCTTTCCAATTATCAAGTTTCCATATCCCAGAGTATGTCCTACATTTTCATCTCCATAAGATAAATCTGGGCCAGCCTTCTTCTCAAATTCTGACAGCAGGGATTTATTTCCAGTCATGTGTCATGAATATCCATTATCCAAGATAAGTGTATTTTTCTTGTTACCCTACAATCAGAAGAATAATTAATTAGAAGGATTTTTAAGGACCCACACTTGTGGGGCCCTCTTTTTGGACAACTTAAGCCTTTGTGTGTCAGAAGTACTTTTGACAGTCTTTCCTTTGTCAGGATTTGTCTTGTCAGAAGCAAGTTTAGTAAAACCAACAGAATTAATCACACAAGCAACTTTATTAAACTTAGGTAACGGTTCATAGTAATTGTGATACAACTTTTGATAAGAACTACAAGTATAAATCGAATGCCAACTACTACCACAAAGAAAACAAGGATTTTATGGTTTATAAAGTAATGATCTACCCCTAACATCAGACTCAGGAGTAACATTTTTCCTTTTCTTATTCCTCCTGTAATCAATAGCAAGATGATTAGTATTTCCACAGTTAAAACAAGTTTTCCTAGGAGCATTGGGAACAACCTTGTAATTTGAATCCTTAGAAATACCTTGCTTACTATTCCTGTTTCTTTTAGGAATTTTTACTTGAGGTTTTTCAGTAACCTCAGATATTTTCTTTTTCAATTATCTTGCTGACAAAAGTCCTATGTTCTTTTCTTTCTTAACAGACTTAGGCTGTGTTCCAGAAACTTTTTTTGGAAAGAAAAGAAAAGAAATGTGAAGAATAAATTTCTTCAGCTTGTTCCTGGAAAACTTTTACGAAAGAAAGGAAAAGAAAGCTGCAGATTTGGGAAGAAGTTTTCTTTATTTTTGTTTCCAAAATCTTCTTCCCACTTTTGGAAAGATTAGGAGAGAAAGGAAAATTAGTTATTTTCTATTCTTTTCTTTTCTACCCTAGATTCGGGAACACAACCTTAATGGTTTCCTTGCTTTTCTTTCTTTGAGTTTTATCACTTACCAGTTTTTCTTGGGATACTGATGTTGAACCCTTTTCAAAAGTGGATTTGGGTTCATCGGCTTCTGATGAAATAAACTTAATAGGAGTTTTAAGGGAAATTTTATTTTCAGTGTCAACATCCTTAATTCCATCTTTATAGCCTAGGCATTCTTTCCAGTTTTTCTTTGAGATCATCTCATGAACCTTTTTGCCTGAATCAATCCAGGTTTTAAGGGTTTTTCTTTCATTCTCTAGATCATTTTCTAACATACTGTATCTAGCCTCAAGAATCTTAACTGTATGTTTAACTCTCTCACATTCTTCCTTCAAATCTATCTGATGTATTAAGTCAGACTCTAACTGATCATTCCTAGATTTTAAGGTCTTAATTTCAGTTATAGGTCTATCATTTTCTAAAGTCTTATTCTTAAAACTACCATGCAGAGATTTAAGAATAGATTTCAATTCAGATATATTTTCAGTATCAAAAGAAAAGAAAGGAGTTTGTACCTTAGGCTCAGAAGCAGCAGAATCATCAAGACTAGCCATCAGTGCATAGCATGTGTTTTCATCTTCAGAGTCAGAGGAGTCCATCCAATTCTTGCTTGAAGTGATCGGGACTTTGCTCTTCCCTTTATCATGCTTTGTTTTCTTGCACTCTGAGGCAAAGTGACCAGGTTCATCACAGTTGTAGCACTTGATCTTTGTCCTGTCTACCTTCCCATCTTTAGAGTCATTTCCATCTTTTCTCCCAGTTGACTTCCTTTCACCTCCAGTGAACTTCTTCCTGAAGCTTCTGTTGTTCCTAGACTTCCTGAATTTCATTCTCCTGAAGCCCTTAACCAGCAATGCGGTCATTTACATGATAGCGAAATTCCTTGACGGGTAAGTTCCGACCACCTAATACATCGAAACTCATTGCCCACGGATATTATATATCCTACAATGAATTACCACATGGGTGGGTCCCGACTTCACCTCGACGGTTATGTCACGATCAATCCTACCTGGGGAGATTTGATTTATTCTGAATTATCAGAATCTGTCATGTTCTTATCAGTTTCAGAATCAGTATCATCATCAGGATTTGATGATGAATCATCAGTATCTGATTCTGGAAAATTGTTCTTCTTTCATACAGCTCCAACAGACTTTTCTTTTGAAGCTTTATCATTTACTTTCAAAGCAACAGATTTCCCTTTGTTGCTTTTCCTCTCTCTCCTTTGCTGAACCTCCAAATCATGAGTTCTCAGCATGCCATAGACTTCATCCAGAGTAATTATGTCCAGATCATACTGATGTCGTATGATTGAAGTCTGAGTCTCCCATTCTTCACTCAAAGCTCTCAAAAACTTGGTGTTTGAATCCTCTCGATCATACACCTTTCCCACCAAAGACAGATTGTTTAGCAGAGTCAGAAATCTTTTATAGATGTTAATGAGGCTTTCATCAAGCTTGGCCTCAAAGTGTTCATATTCTTGAATCAGAACAGCCCCTCTGTTCTTCTTGATGGTCATGGTTCCTTGACATTGAGTTTCAAGAGCATCCCAGATCTATTTGGCAGTCTTGTAGGCTATAACCCTGTTTGACATCACAGAATCAAGACTGTTATGTAAAATGTTTCTTACTTTGCATCTTTCAGCACAGCTACTTTCTCTTCTGGTGTCCATTCTGTCTTTTCCTTAAGTTGTAATATTCAGCAACCGTAGGAGTTGCAGGCACCAGTTTTGTTGGCATGAAGGGTCCATCATTGATTACGTCTAGATAATCTGGATCTGTAGCTTCCAGGTACATGAGCATCTTCACCTTCTATGTTGGATATTTAGTCTTTTTCAGAATGGAAATTTTAATGCTTTCATACTTGTTCAGAGACATGTTTAGATCCTTTCTGATTGTAAATTTATCAGTGTGCTCTAATGCCAATTGTTGCCTAGTAAAGATGCAATTGTTTAAGGGGGGTTGGTTACAATTGTATAAATGTTTCGAACAAGTAATAAAATATAACATCTTTTTATATTTCTGATAAAAACTGTTACAAAATCCTCTCAAGAAATACTGATGTTCTTGAGAGCTGCTAGGTCAAATGATCCTCGAGTGTGTTTCTACTAAATGATGACCTAAACTGTGTTTATATACTACACAGCTACAACATATTAATCTAAGATATGCATCATCAAAAACTAAATGAAACTGATAAATATATTAAACTAAATAGATAAAGTCCTATAACTCAGACGTAACAGATATATGCTCCACATTATAAGGAACAGAACAAATCCTCTAATGCTGACTGTCTTCAAATACTGATGTCATACTAATACTGATGACATACCAAATCCTGACGGTACATCAGATCCTGATGACATCCGAACAGCCAGATCCTGAGCTTCTTCTGATCATTGAGAAATTAATATGTAACAGTTTATATTCGTCCTAAGTTAGTTTATTAAATTTCTGAAGAACATAAACGCGAGGGATATGAACATAATATATGAGTCATGTGTGCTTCTTATGTAATTAGCCACCATTTGATAACAGAAATTATAGGTATATGAAAAATTATGGATAAGTCATGGATTTCAGCAGATAGAGACACGTTAGATTATGAAGTTGGTGTTGAATTTTTTTTTAATTTATGTTGAACAAAATTGTAAAGATCCTAAATAAATACCTTGTCCATGGGCATGACGCGTTAATTTCAAGAAATTTTTGATAAAAATAATTAGGGGACATTTGTATGAAAATAGTTTTAGTTTTAGGTACGTTGATTGGATTTGGCATGGGGATCAGACTACTAGGTCATCTTTTAATAGTAAATTACCCGATGCCGTTTTCGATACCGCTTCGGCTTCTTCTTCAGAATACCATATTCCTGATGTAGAATAAAAAATGCCTAATATCTGTGAAGCGGCCTATGAGGATTACGACAAATAAATATACGAGTTCAAGAGGTTCGTGGAGGATGCCGAACAATCTTTTTATGAGGGTAGTGATTCCACCAAATTAGATTCAATGCTAAACTTACATAACTGGAAAATGAGGTTTTGGTGTTAGTGATAATGCCTTTATCGATTTACTCACTTGTGTTGGGTCCTTACTTCCTAAAGATCATGTCTTGCCGATTAATGCTCACGAAGTAAAGAAAACCCTATCTAATTTTGGCATTGAATATACAAATTTCCACGTTTTCCCGAACGAGTGCATTATGTCCAGGGGTGTAAATGTCGATGCTACCTAGTGCCCGAAATATCGTGTATCTTGGTGGAAGGCAGGTAAGGATGGTGAACCAATGATTAATGTTCTCACCAAAGTTATGTGGTATTTCCAAATGATTCCCAGATTTAAAAGACTGTTTAAATTTACTTTCACCGTTAAGCTAATGACTTGGCATGCTGAGCAAAGAGTCGAAGATGGTCTGATGCGCCATTCAGCCGACTCCTCTTCATGGAGGAACGTTGATTACATTTGGCCAACCTTCGGTAGTGTTAGGTCTCAATATGTTTGTAGAAGGGGGGTTGAATACAAACAATATCGTTTAATCGAATAAAATGTGGAATAAAAAAGGTGAAACAAAATTCAAGTTAAATAAAATTATTATTAAACTTGAAAGGTGTTACAACAACGGTATCGTTTACAAGGGATTAATCTCAAATCAATTATTACAAATCTAGAATAAATTCGACATGAACTTTTTCTATTTTTGCAATAAAAAGATCAAATGCTAAAAGCGATTTGAGATTAAGTTCTAGGGATTTTGATCCGCTAGATAGTTACACAAGAACAAGAAAAGTATTTCTAGTGGATTGGATTTAACAATAAATACTAGAAATAAATGATCTGTGAATTTGCAATAATTTCTCTGCAGGTTTCTTTTGTTCTGTGTTCTGCTGAAAGATATTCAATGCTATGCTCTAATAATGAATTATGTTGCTTCTGCTTCTTTTTATCAAACAGCCGAATAGAATGAACTGCAATGACAATCCAATTAGCTCAGCAAGACAATCCATTTGAACTAGAAAGACTTTCGGTAGGACTATCAAATTTCCAGTAGAACTTTCGGCAAGACCATTGTTTGTACTAGCATGACTTTCGGTAGGACTATCAATTGTCATACCGATTGTCATATTAGTACAATCAGATTATCTTGTTGAATTTAAATAGATTTTAATCCAATTTAAATTCTGAAAATCCTTAATATTAATTCTGAATTAATTAATCAATTAATTCAATTAATCAATAAATTAATCTTTGCAGATATAATTTATTTTCTTAATTAAATTATATGACTTAATTAATTAATAGAGAATTAATACTGATCTTGAGCAGCAACCATTCTTCTGAATATCTTCTGAAAATCACTGAAAATTATGAATCAATTCCACCACTTCAATGTTGACACTCGATGTACTCTCTGGTTCATGAGTGACTAACTTCCGTGACGTTTCTTCATGCCTTGACCTTGATACTCTTGATTTTCTTCAGACTAAATCCTTGTAATTAATTGATACCCTGACGAGATCTCTGTCACTTGATTAAATCCACAATCTTGATTTATATCACTGAGGCTTGATCAATTGCTTGAGCTTCTTCCAGTGAATTAAGTCATCAAGTCTGTAGAAGAACAATGTTACTTAATCCTTTGACATATGTTACTCTGTGAGATCTCTCTAACGATAGATCCACTATTTACTTATTACATTCTTATTTGAGTTGAGTTAAATCCTCGAATAAACAAATAGGCTATGACATATGTCTTTCAATCTCCCCCTATTTGTTTGTTAGACAATAACAACAAATACCTAGAGGATAACTCAACTAACAAATAAGAAAAAGATATAAACAGTAATGCAAAGTAAATAGCAGAAAAGTTCTAGATTATATTTAACATTTTCCAGATTCCAAACGAAATTTACAAGTGAATACAAGATAGATGTTCCTCTAGCCTGAACATGTAACTACATTAGTCTATCTTGATTCATAAAGCTCTAATCATATTACATTGAGTTTTGAGCTAATTGAATTCAGTTGTCTTCTCTTCCGACTTCACCTTCTTCCAACTCATCACCTTCTTCCAAATATTGAAGCAACTCCTTGTCAAAGACACGATCCTTTTCTGAAGTGAAGATGTCTGGCCTGACTGGTTGAACTCCAACTGTCTTTAGTTTATTCTTGAGTTGATTGTACCTTTTAATATTCTTTTCACAATAAGCTTGAATCAAATCAGGTGCTTGAGTTTTCAATATGGATGAATATCCAGCAGTTCTTAGGTGATGTTCCATCCAGACCAGATGTTTAGCTGAGTAGTCTTTAAGAGATTGTGAATCGAGCTGGCAGATTTGAAGACAGTCAGACTTAAAGAATCTTACCTGATGAGGATTGTTGACCACTTGAGGACTAGCCCTGCTGGCAAACTCTTTGAGTCTTTCTCTAAGAACTTCATTCAATTCTGAGCTTCTTTTGACTTTGTTGAGAAGAACCCAAATCTCTGACAAAGAACGATTCTCAAACAGATGAAGTGACACCTTGAAAGATCCTTCGCTCTGACAATATACAAATATGCTCATCTCATTTAGTGATCTGTCAAAGGCAGCTGTGATCCTTGAGACTTCAGTCTTTATAGCATTCATGTACATGTCATTATTTGGATTAGAGATCTCCAGCTTGTCCAGAAGATGTAGAAACTGTCTATCATTGTTTGTGCTCAGCTGAGGCATATCAAGTACTCTCCTAGCTTCATCCCATTTTTCACCCATCTTCAGTCTGACATCTCTTCTCCTTTCTTGAGCCTTAATGTCATGAAGACGTTGCTTTTGAAGAGTTTTTGTTCTTTGTATGTCTTTCCTCATGTCAATGATATGGGATACCTTTTTGAGTTCAGCTTCTTTTCTTTTCATCTCTGACTGCTGCTGCTGAAACTCTTTCTCAAACAGAGGATCCACTTGAGCTTCCTCTTCCCATTCTCCAAAATCACTTTCCTCCTCAGCTTCAAAGAAACCATCTTTATCTTCCAAGACTGGTTCAGTGGGAACGTCACAAATATCAAAGTCATCCTGTTCTCCACTATAGTAGATATCATCAGGCTTCCCTGTGCCTCCAGCAGACGACTCTTTTTCTTTTTCCTTTTCACTTCTCCCTTATTTCTCCCCCTTAGTTGAGGAATCCTCTACAGACTTTCCCTTAGATCCTTCATGACCTCCATCACCTCCCGAGCCTGAGCCTCCACCAGACGGCCCTTCAAAGAAAGTCCTTTATTCTTCATTGGGACAGTGAGAATTTCTGATCATGTAGTACAGGTGCTTCATCCCTTCATTCAGATGTTCCATACCCGTCTCTATCTTCAGAAATCTGGAGGAATCCAGTGAATGATTCATTTCAACCAAGTCTTCAAGAGAAGTCATTCTTGTATGTAGAGAGCAGAAGTTTGAAATGTCGTCAGCTGATAACGTTGGAGATGCCTAGATTGAGTTTAGCTTCGGTACAACAGATGTCTTCAAATCTGATATTTCAGTCCTGATAAGAGCCAGCTGATTATTGACAGAGGTGGAAGAAGAAGACCGTTCGACCACTTGTGCTTTGAATGATTGAGCTTCAGCCTGAATTTTTGCAAGTTGTTCCTTGAGATCAGCAAATATGAGCTAACAGATTTTCAATGTTTGTGTCTGTGTGTGCACTCACCTGAATATCTCTCCTATTTAATTCACTCAACTCATGTGCATGTGTATCTCTCAATATAATTGCTCGTGAGGAGTCTTCCTAAGGCTGATCTTCTGTACCTGCATTTAAAATCACCCTAGCCTCTTCAAGAGAGGTCAGTGGTGGTGCAATGGGAATTCGCGAGTCCCGATCCTCAGTCAAACCTATCATTTCATGTGAAATAGATGTCTGAATTGCTTCAGGGATAGATTGACCGAGTTGCCCTCCACTTTCTCCAGATAAATCTGCGAGTGGAGAATCCCGTGAGGGAGCCAGAGGTGTTGGATCTGGGAGGGGAGAAAATGACTCTATTAAAGGTGGCTGAGAGACAGATTTTCCCTCAGAAGCATGTGACTGCTCTTCTGCCGTAACTATGGCAGGCACTGTAACCGACTCTATGTGCACTCCTCGCTCCGTGTCCTGAGTATCATCTACTGGTCTGTATGCTTCCATTGTGAGTAATGGAATTGTGCTTGACTCAGTACAGGATGCCATGGCCCTATGGCGAATTTCAATAGATTCATCCTGTTGAGAGAATGTTTCTAGTAACTGTTCAGTGGCCATTTCAAAGTCCATGTCCTGTTGGGAGGACAAGGATGGGCTTTCAGATGCCTCAGTAAATGTTCTTCTTTTCTTCGGAGGAGGCAGAGCTGAGGGTTCATTCACATCCACCAACAAACTACTTCCTATTAACCTTCTAGGCAATATTTTAGACAGTGGGGGAGAGGTTGAGATAGGTTGTGACTTTGTGTTTGGCTCTATGACCTGGGACTGAAGCTGTGGTTCTACAACTTCATGGTCAGTCCTATCAACCACTGGGGGTCTTTCAACAAAAGTAGGAATAGGTTGAGTTTGAGGAACTATTACCTATAGAGGAAGAACATCTGATGCTTGAGCCTGGGTGGTTTGAACCACTGGAGGTTAAGCTTGCTGTTCATGACCGGGAAGATTGAAGATAGGTAAGGGAATATAAGTGGCCATGAAAGTAGATACAAGTACTGGAACTTGCATGAATTTGAAAGTTGTGTCTTGGAGGGTGTAAATCTTTTTGCTTACAGGAGGGGGTTCGGTTACTGCGGAGTTAGCAAAAAGGGTTTTATGCTCAGGTGAGAGAATATGTTCTGCTATGAGCATGAGAAAACGAGCATAATAACACGAGACCCTACGATTTGTAGAATGATCACGTAAAGCAGTAGTGAGACGTCTCAAAAGAATGGGTAAAAGTAGTTTGCCAAAATTGATTCTTTGATTGAAAACAACCGCAAGACCAATATACTGCAGAGTGGAAGTGATGTTGTGAAAGTTGGATTTAGTGCAGTTGGAAAACACTTTAGAAAGTGTATCGAAGAAAATGTCCCATTCAGACACCAAATTGGATTTTGATAACTTGGTTAAATTAATTACCCCCTGATAGTGAATAGCATGGAAAAAGTTTGAAATATCATTTTCAGAGGGTAAATTACAGAAATTGTCCATAGGAAAATTTAAAGCTCGATTGACGACTGTTTCATCAACCACATACTGTGTGTTTGCCACGGTGAATGAAAAAGATTTAAAATCATCGGCCACAGTAGAGGTTGTGCAAATCAGTCTTAGCAGATCAACATTTAAAATCACATTTGATTTAATAGCAGAGCTAACAATCGAATGGTCATTTAAAAATCTAATCCACGGCTTAAATTTTTCTACATCACATTTATCTGGATTAAAATAACCAACAAGATTATGCGAAACAATTTGGAAATTGAGAGCCATTTATAAATAATGATAAGACACACACTTTCAGAATTTTAAGAATAATATTAAGAAAATTCGAATTAAGTAAATTAATTTAATAATTTGAATTAAATCAATTATAATCGAAAAATTTAGAAAGAAATGTATCTCGTTAAAATTCTTAACTCACAAAAGCAGATTTGAAAAACCATAAGACACAAAACAGAAATTAAAATAAAAATACCCAAAATCAAACAATCACAAACTGATTTTTTTTTAACAAAAAATCGACAGCACTTCTGTATGTATATACGTGTATGTATATATATCACAGGAGTGATGATTTTTTGAGAAGCTGAGTAAAAACTCGAGCAATAAGACAATGGAGGCAGTTTGATTAAGATCGAGTAGAGAGAGAGAGAGAGAGAAAAAAACGAGAGAAAAATTGATGGAATTTGAAAGAAAAACTGAAGTGAATGAATTATAAAACAAGACAAACAAAAACTGTTAAGTAGACAACTGGTATGACAATTCGGGATAGTCTTACCGATTGTCATACCGATAGTCATACAAGGCAAATTTGAGAAAAGAAAAAACAAAACAAACAAACAAAACAAATAATAATATATATAACTGGTATGACAATCTGATAGTCATACCGATTGTCATACCAGTACAAAATAAAACATAATATATCTGATATTAATTTTATTACTGGCATGACAATCAATAGTCATACCGATTGTCTTGCCAGTTATAAAATTAAATTGACTTAAAAATAAACATGTATTTGTACTAGAATGACTTTCAGCAAGACAATTTCAATTGTCTTGCCGATTGTCATTCTAGTATAAAATAAATTAAGTATTTAAATATACTGAATAATTAACATAAAAACTGTTAAAAACACATAAAAAACAGAATATAGAAAATATTATAATTACAGAAAACTGAAATGAATATGGCAGAAAATATTTACATAAATAAAATATTTCAGAGATAATAATATTTTCAGTCCAAAAATAGATTTCTTTTGAATTTTAGCAAATAAAATTTAATTGAAAAATATTTTTAGAGAAAATAAAATATTCTGAGACATTAAAATTAACAAGTTGAGTAAATAAATAAGATAAGATAATAAAAAATACATAGAAATAAGCAAGAAATTTTGGAAAATGATAAAATAAATTTGCAAATGAATTTTTCATTTATGAAAAATTCATTTGTAAATTCACTCAAGAACAGATTTCAGATATTCACAAGTTTAATCACTAAAGCTATTCAACATGCCCAATTTACCAACTAATTTGGTAAATGTGGATTCATCAAGAGGTTTAGTGAAAATATCTGCTATTTGTTCTTCTGTTGGAACAAAAAATAGTTCAACAGTACCATTCATGACGTGCTCTCTAATAAAATGATACTTGATGTCAATGTGCTTGGTCCTTGTATGTTGCACAGATTTATTGGTGATGGCTATTGCACTTGTATTGTCACATAGAATAGGTATTTTGTTCAATACAGAGCCATAGTCCCGTAGCTGATTCCTAATCCACAAGATCTGAGCACAGCAGCTTCCAGCAGCAATATATTCAGCCTCGGCCGTTGAATTTGAAACTGTTTGCTGTTTCTTGCTGTACCATGAGACTAGTCTGTTACCAAGGAATTGACAACTCCCTGAGGTGCTTTTCCTATCAACAACACTTCCTGCATAATCTGAATCTGTATATCCAACAAGGTTAAAACCAGATTCTTTAGGGTACCAAATACCTAGATTTGGTGTTCCCTTAAGATATCTTAAGATTCGTTTAACAGCAACGAGATGAATATCTCTAGGATCCGCTTGGAACCTTGCACATAAGCATGTAGCATATATAATATCTGGTCTACTTGCAGTAAGATAGAGTAACGAGCCAATCATACCTCTGTAGCTTGTGATATCTACCTTAATGGAGTTTTCACATGGTCCAAGCTTGACAGCTGTAGTTGACAGAGTCCTTGCTGATGCAGAATCCTCTAGATTGTACTTTTTGAGGAGTTCTTTGAGATACTTGGATTGACAAATAAAATTTCCATCTAACCTTTGATATACTTGTAATCCAAGAAAGAACTTCAGCTCTCCCATCATGCTCATTTCAAATTTACTGTACATTAACTTAGCAAATCTCTTACAGAGATTATCATTAGTAGACCCAAATATTATATCATCCACATAGACTTGGACTAATATAGTATCATTCTTATGCTTTTTAGAAAAGAGAGTTTTGTCTATGACACCTCTAATAAAGCTATTTTCAATAAGAAATTCAGAAAGAGTGTCATACTATTTTCTCGGAGACTGTTTGAGTCCATAAATAGCCTTGAACAGAAAGTAGACAAAATCCAAATGATCTGGATCTTCAAAACCAGGAGGTTGCTCTACAAATACCTCTTCATCCAGCTTTCCATTCAGAAAGGCACTCTTGACATCCATTTGATAAACTTTAAAGTTAGAGAATGCTGCAAATGCCAGAAATATCTTGATGGCCTCTAGTCTTGCCACTGGAGCATAGGTTTCATCATAATTAATGCCTTCAGCTTGAGAATACCCTTTAGCTACCAGTCTTGCTTTGTTTCTTGTAACCACATCATCTTCATCTAGTTTATTCCTGAATACCCACCTGGTACCAACAACTTTCTTGTGTGTAGGTCTAGGTACCAGTTTCCAGACTTGTTGATGTTCAAACTGATTGAGTTCATCTTGCATAGCAATCACCCAATCTGGATCAGTCAGTGCTTCCTTAATCTTCTTAGGTTCCATCTCAGAAAGAAATCCTGAGAACAGACACTCATTTTGAGTAGCACGTCTAGTTCTGACTCCAACATCTGCATCACCAATAATCAACTCAAAAGGATGAGCTTTATTCCAGACAGTCTATCTTGGAAGATTTGATCTTGATGATTCGCCTTAAAATTCATTGGGATGTTGTGTCCTACTAGTTGATCCTTCAGCATCTCCCCCTGAGTTGTTGTCATGTTGACTTGAAGATTCTCCGTCAGTAGCAGTGGTATCTCCATTATTGCCAAAGTTTCCATCACCATTACCTTGAGTATCATCATGATTAACAGGTTCTTCACCAGCAACAACCTCAGGTTCTTGACCATATTCTGATTCTGAATCTGACATATCATCAAACTTCAGTTTCTCAGAAGGATCTTCAGTTTGGATACTAGGGAGTTTAGTGTCATCAAATGTAACATTGACACTTTCAGTTACTTTGTGTTGATCAATGATATACACTCTGTATGATCTTCCATATCCAACAAAAATACCCTCATATGCCTTTGCCTCGAATTTACCACGACGATCATCTACATCCTTGAGCACGAAGCATCTTGCACCAAATACATGAAAGTATTTGATAGAAGGTTTCTGTTCATTCAAAATCTCATAAGGAGTTTTCATGAAGTCTTTGTTGATTAGAGTTCGATTCTGAGTATAACATGCAGTATTGACAGCTTCAGCCCAAAAGTATATTGGAAGACCTGATTCACTTAACATCGTTCTTGCAGCTTCAATCAATGTACGATTCTTCCTTTCTACCACTCCATTTTGCTGAGGGGTTCTAGGAGCTGAAAATTGTCTGGTAATCCCTTTGTCTGTACAAAATCCATTGAGAAGTGAATTCTTGAATTCTGTTCCATTATCTGACCTTATTGCTCTAACAGGGACATTAGAATCTAACTCGATCAACTTGATATGATCAATCACAACTTGTGGTGTTTCATCCTTAGAGTGAAGGAATAAAACCCACGTATACTTGGAATAGTCATCAACTATCACAAGACAGT